>NW_026057815.1:0-5000 GCF_023721935.1 Panthera uncia
GACCTTCCCCTGCGCGCCAGGGGCAGCCCCGGCGGGCGTCACCGCGTCTGTCGCTGCTCAGCCGAGCGTGTGGCAGATGCGGGCGGGAGGCGGTACCCGCAGGACGGGCTGTCATGGCCGTGGCTCGGCGGCTCGGCCACCACGGAGAGCAGAAGGCGCCGAGGCCTCGAGTCGGGTGTGCGCCCTGTTCCGTCCCCAGGAAGGAGGCACGTTTACCTCACGGCTGGGCGTCTGGCTCCGGCTGCTGGGCGCAGAGAGCCGCGAGCCACGTCCTCGTTGTCACGGCTCTTGCCTGGAAGGCAGCGGCTGTGGCTTACGGTCTGCACGTGGCGTCGCCTGACCCGGTCACGGCACACAATAGGGGCTGTGCCCACGGGACCCTCTGGCCGTGAGACCCGGCCCCAGCTTTGCCCCCCTCCCCCCCCACCCCCCCCACCCCCCCCGCCCCCAGGCGAGTCCCGGCCCAGGGCCAGTGCCCTCGCACGCCCTGATGGGCCACCGGTGGCGTCCTGCAGGCAGAGATTGGATCCTGGGTCTCTCCGTGCTCCCGGGGCACAGCGCTGGGTCTGCTGTGTGCTCAGCAAGTGCAGGTCTCAGGAGGGAGTCAGGAGCTGGGCGGGCACCTGGCAGCCAAGGTCGGTAGGTGAGGGTCAGGCTGGGGCAGACTGAGATCCCACCCTAGAGACCCCTTGCCAACGAGGGAGGCAGATAGGGGTTGTGGCAGCTTGCTGTGCCCAGTACTCTGGGGTTTCCTGGAAATCCCTGAGGACTTCCTGAAGGAGGTGACGCCCGTGAAGAGGGCAGGCTGTGTCTGGGTGCCCCTGCACGGGCGGGGCCCCGTCCCTGGCATCCACTTGGGCCCTGCCAGGTGCCCAGTGCGGGTTCCCGGTCGTGTGTGTCAGCAGCAGACGAGGCGACCGTGCTCTGCGGAATGAAGCACTTATGGGCCGGTTTGGCTCGCGGCCGTGCTTGTGGCTGATGGGCAGACGGGTGCATGCTGACCGGGCCCTCCACACGAAGCTTGCAGCCTGCCTGCTTTCAGTGCCTCAGAAGCGGCGGGCCGGTGAGGTGCGAGTTCTGGTTCAGTGGGTGGGGTCCCCGGCTCCTGTCTCCAGTACATGGGGTCCACTCAGCTCCACGCCGGGCACCTGAGCCTCCCCTATTTGGGTGATGAATAATCTCCCTGAATCTCTTAAGCTCGCCGAGCCTTAATCTGGTTGAGTCTTTGGCTTTGCTGCAGCTCTGGAAGAGCCCTGTGCGGCGCGGGCCCTGAGTCTTGGCTTCCCTGGGACTTTGCTTGCCTGGGGCTGTCTCAGGGGGGGTATTTAGTCCTGGCCTGGGCCTCTGGGCTGGGCTTGGAGCGGGTCTTGGCTCCTCATGGACCCGGCCGGGACCAGAGGAGGGAGGGAGGAGTCGCCTGTCCCCGTTCCCCACCCCCCCGAGTCCTGGTTGGTCTCCTCGGCCGGGTGACCCTGGACATTTGCCCCGCTTCTGGCGGCCCCCTCTGGTCGGGTCCTGCAGGGCTGGAGCCCGGAGAGGGCAGCGGTGAGCCTGTGGGCTGACGCTCCTCTCCCCCTCAGGCTGCTGTCACCACGGCCCAGCCTCCTCACCCCGAGCAGTGACACCAGGGCCAACGCCTCCCCCCAGAAGCCGCTGGACCTGAAGCAGCTGAAGCAGCGGGCGGCCGCCATACCCCCGATCGTGAGTGCCCGGGCGCCCCTCCCGCACCCCAGGACTCCTGCGAGGAAGGCAGCAGCCCCCCACGCCCCCCATCTTCAGCTCCGGTTCAGGGAGGCAGCGCAGGAGGGCGGGTGCCCAGCTCCGGGGGGGCGGGGGGGGGGGGCCAGCACCTGCAGCCTCGCTCTTCTCGGCCCTTCCCGGCAGCCTCCTGTTTCCTGGAGAAATCCCCATGGAGATGAGGCGGGAACAGCTCCAGGGCTCTGGCGGGCGTGCAGGGTGGGGCTCTGGAGGAACCAGGGAGCTTGCGGCCTGTGGGTCTCCCTCCCGCCCTCCCGGCCCCGTGCCCGCGCGGGCCCTTCCGCCCCGAGGGGCCGTGCCCACCGTGCCCACCTCCGCCCTGCCCCCCGAGGCTTCTCCAGAGCTCCCCCAGACCAGGGAGGGCAGGACATCCCCTGGCTGTCTCAGCACCGTGGGCAGAAAGGTGGGGCCTCCCCTGTTCTAAACAAGAGACCCTGTGGGAGGCTCCCCAGGAGAGGCTGTGGGGAGGCTCGAGGCCGCGCAGGCAGCCCCTTGGAGGAGCCCCCTCGTCACAACGGCCCGGCCTCTGCCAAGGCCGCTCCTCTCTGAGGAGGTGTGCCCAGGCTCCCTGTGTGCGGCTGGGGGGCTGCGGGCTGGGGGGGCTGCGGGCTGGGGGGCTTTCGGAGTGAGGGGCACGGGGCGGGCCAGGCTGTACGGCCAGCTGCCGGGGCCCAGCGCGGTCCTGCTCGTCCGTCCCGACCTCCCAGACCCGCGGAGACTCAGGGCAGGGGGCACGGGCGGCCACACCCCACGCCCTTTCTGCAAAGACCTACCCTCCCGCCCCCTGAGCTGCGTGCCTTTGAACACCTCGCCGCCTTGGCCTTCGGGCTTGTCACCTGCGGGGGGCCTGGAAGGCTTTCCCCGATCTCTGCGGCCCACGGACGGCCTGTCAAGATACTCCTTTCCCCTCGCTTCTCTCAGCAGGTCACCAAAGTCCACGAGCCCCCCCGGGAGGACGCGGCTCCCCCTGCCCCCCCGCCGCCACAGCACCTGCAGCCGGAGAACGACACCCCCCAGCAGCCCGGCAACAGCCCCCGAGGCAAAAGCAGGAGCCCCGTGCCTCCTGCTGAGAAGGAGGGTGAGTAGGTGCCCGTGGCCGTGGTGGAGAGTAGGGGGGCGTGGGGGGCACGACGGGGACGGGGATGAGGGCCGTCTGTGCGCGTGGGCCGGCTGTCGCGGCTCCGAGCCTGTAGGGGCAGGCGAGCCGGATAGGTGAGCGGAAGCGGTGGCGGCGAGGCAGTGGGGCATGGTGGGAACGGTGGCGAACCGGGAACTCCTGGTGTGAGGCGGGCACCTGCTGGCTTCTGCCGAGTCACCCCGTGGCGGTGCGGGCCTGCCGTTGTTCTTCCAGAGGAGCCAGGAACCCGTGTTTTCACGTGAGGTCTAGTCTCTCGGCACCGGCAACGTTAAAAGTTGTTCAAAGACGCCGTGTCTGCACGTAAGCGCGTCTGTGGTGCAGCCTCTGATTCCACGGGATTCCGCCCACGTGTGAGTTTCTAGAACCGTAGAGGAGGCTCGGCGCCCAGCTGGCAGCGGCTCTGGGCCCCGGGCCGGAAGCGCTGCCCCACTCCAGCGCTCACCCTGACCTTGCTCCGGGCCGAGGCCGCCGGGTCCAGCGGGGAGCCCGTGGGGTGATGCCCGGAGCGGCTGTGTTACAGCAGCTGCCCGGGGCGCGCTTTGCTGCGGCCGCGGGAAGCTCAAGGTCAGGAGACGGGCCAGGCGTGGTTTCTCGTGCTCTGCGGTTTCTCTCCGCCTCACACTCCCCATCGGGCCCAGGAAGTTCCAGGCCCGGGTCCCCGAAGGGGCACCCTTCCCCGTTCAGCCTGGCGCGCGGTGGGTCGGTCGGTGCGCATCAGAGGTGCTGGGCGCAGTTCCTCCAGGGGCCCCCCCCGCGCCGGGCCAGCCTCGGCTCCCGCTGGCCGCTCGAGGGGTCGGAGGGCGGGTGCCACCCGCACCTGCTTCTCGCGTACAGAGCCCTTCCCTAGGAAGCTGGATTGGCCCTTGGCCGTGGGCCCCCTTGAGGGTGCTGCTGTGGGCCTGCGTGAGAACAAAAAGCAGGGCCGTCCCTGAGGGAGGGCCGCTCCACGCTTCCCACTAGTGACACGGGCCTGCCAGACATGCCCCGTGTAATCAGCCTGCCCTCTCGCCTCCCCGCGTCCGCTCTCCCCTGCTGCGCGAAGTGTTAGACGCCACCCACACGGGGGGGGGGGGCGGGGGTGCATCCTGGCCGGCACGCAGGCTGTCTGCTGGCCACTGAGTCGGGACACTTGTTGAACACCTGTGATGGCCAAGTGCCGTGCCAGGCGGCGGGGAGTTGGCAGTGAGCAAGGTGAAGGGATCGAGGGCCCTTTTTGTGGTCGAGAAGGACGTTAAGCCAGGACACACACAGAAAGAAGCAAGACGACTTTGGAGTCGTTCACGCAGTTAAAGAACGAAACAGGGTCGGGGAGGCTCAGAGGAGGGGTCTCTGTGGAGGTGAGGAGTCGGTCATGGGAAGATGTGGGGAAAGGGCATTCATTCCAGGCAGAGGGAATAGCACATGCAAATGCCCTGGGGTAGGGACAAGCTTGGTGTGTTTGGGGCGCTGCCAAAAGGTGGATATGGGCGGTGAGGGGGTAGGAGAGAGGATCAGAGCAGGAAAACTCGGGCCTGGATTATGTAGGGCCTCGTAGGCCATGGTGCCACAGGGATTCTGTCTCGGGTGTAGGAGAGGCCTCTTTGGGAGGCATTTTGATGTGTCTGTGCTGTGGGGAGTAATCTGATTTATGTTTTGGAAAGATGTCCCTCTCTCTCTGGCCATTGTTGAGGAGAAAGGGCCACAGGGAGTTGTGGGCAGATGGGGGAGGCCACCGTGCTGCTCCCGACCAGCTGTGGTGGCAGTCTGGACTGCCGGGGTGACCGCGGAGGCGGGGAGTTTGTTTCAGAGGCAGAAGGCAGCCGGGCCTGCTGAGGGACCCGAGTGGGGATGAGGGTGCGGGGTGTCTGCCTTCTCCCGGGACCCTGCCAGCCCCCCACGCTGGGACCAGGACGCCTCACTACGGGGAGGAGCCGGGCCTGGCCCTGGAGAACGTTCCAGGCTCGGGGCACCAGCCCAGGGGTTTGCTGCGTGGCAAGGCCAGGGCCCCAAGCAGCTCTGACCCGTGCCGGATCTGAGCAGGGCTAGGCCACCCTCGGGTGGCCGGGCATCACCCGGGGCCAGCCAGGACCTGCTGGGACAGGTCATGGGCGCTGTCCTGAGTGCC
>NW_026057816.1:0-1040 GCF_023721935.1 Panthera uncia
GACGAGGCAATCCACAGATCTGGTGTGTGGTGCAGGGAAGCCCTGCCAGGGCTCATGTCTTATCTTGGTACCAGCAGTTGAAGGGGAGTGGCCCCACCTTCCTGCTGAGTCAGCGAGAAGGGGCTCCCCCCACCTATGGTTTTGGTGTGAATCCTCGCTTTCTGGCAGAGATGGACCCAGCCCAGAATGCTGCGCTCCTGACCGTGGGCAATGCCAGCCCTGCTGATGAGGGCACCTACTACTGTGCCATATGGTTTTCAGGCCAGTATGTCTTTGGAGAAGGTACCCAACTGCTCTATCAGGGTGAGTCTAAGAGCGTCGGGATCTGGTGCCCCTAGTGCATACGATTGCAATGGAGCTGGTGGCAGTGGGCAGAAAGGTGTAGATGGTGGAGCCCCCTTGGAGGAAGCTGTTGTCAGTAGGATGAGGGAAAGAGAAGGAGGACCCAGGAGAGTAGACTGCCAGCAGGGAAAATGCTCAAGCTTCTTGATGGTGGAATTGGCTGGAAGCATTTGAGGATGGACAGAAACACCTTAGACCAGATTTTTAGGCCTGGGAGGGGAAGCCTCATCAAGAACATTAAATCCCTTCCCTTCCCTTGCTCTGTAGTAAGGATACTGGAGGCCCGGAGGACAGAAGGTACATGTGGCAGAGATAAGCTCAGCTCATATTCTGCTCAACAGTCCAGAAGGCCAGTAGTGGGGCAAAGTAGATTCTGACAAAGGTGAGGGAAGGCCATAGAGGAAGGGTAGAAGAGTCTCCAGAGGCCCCAGATGGAGGGGGATCAATAGGACTGAGTTTGGAAGAGGCTGGTGGTATTGGGTAACATCCTTCTTCCTCTCTTTCCCCACAGCTAAGAGGCAACCCCTGGCTCTGCAGCCACCTGAGCTGAGCCTGTTCATCCCAGCCTACGGCCCTCCCTTCCATGTACTTTGTGTGGCCCTAGGACATAACCCTGACCCTCTGAGGGTGTCCTGGGTCCTGGAAGGCCAATACCAGGAGGAAGAGGACTCCACTGGGGGAGCTGGGGATCCCATGGT
>NW_026057817.1:0-1200 GCF_023721935.1 Panthera uncia
TGAGCAGGAGAAGGGCAGAGTGAGAGGGAGACACAGAATCTGAAGCAGGCTCCAGGCTCCAAGCTGTCAGCACAGAGCCTGACACAGAGCTCCAACCCAGGAACTGTGAGATCATCACCTGAACAGAAGTCGACCGCTTAACCGCCTGAGCCACCCAGGCGCCCCAGAAATGTACTTAATTTTTAGGACTATGTCTGTTTAGATAGCTTGATTAAGTATCATCTTATAATAAGAGATTTCAGTCAAGATTAAAGATTTATTAAACAGTGAATCCTCAATATCCATGTGAAACACATTCTAGAAATTCCCATAATCTGTGATGAATATAAATTCCCCCTCATAATACAATTTTTTCTAGCTTCTAATCACAAAAAATCTTCTTCTCTAAACTCTCATTAAACAATGGAAAATCTCTGCTAACCAGTCCATCTACATTGTATTTTGTAAAGTGTCTTTACACGTTATCTCAATGCATTATCATATGCTTATGGAATGAATAGAGCATCTACCTGACATGCAAGTGTTTGCAGAAAAAAGCTGAGGATCAGAGTGATTATGTCACTAGTCTGAAGCCACACAGCAGATGAGTATCACGTCTTCTTAGTCTTCTGCTGGTAGGCTCATCAGCCTATGCTCTTCCTGGCCCTGCCCTCTCCTGTTCATGTATGTCTGCTGTCTAGATGCTCTTAGGAGAGGAGGGAAAGCCTGGGAATTCCTCTCCAGATATGCTTCGTGATTACACTTCCCCCAGAAGTGATCATAAATGCATACGAAGATTGCTCGTCCTGCTCTCCTTTCTGCCTGGCCAAGTCCTATTCGTGCCTCAGGCCTCAACTCAAGCGTCCCCTCTGCTTGGAACAATCCTGACTCTCACACTACTAAATAACCACATTGTATTGTATATCTCCTATAGCATATAAACATAAAAATAATCACTTCATTCTATTGTCAATCTTACCATATTTCTCCTACATGAGATTATGAATTCACTGAGAAGTAGGTCCATTTAGATGATAAATAGATAGATGATAGAAAGACAGATAGATGATGATGGTATAGATACATAGGTGATAGATAGATGATAGATAGATAGATAGATAGATGATAGATAGATGATAGATGATAGAAAGATGATGATGATGATAGATAGATAGATAGATAGATAGATGATAGATAGATAGATTATCCACAATATCTACC
>NW_026057818.1:0-24160 GCF_023721935.1 Panthera uncia
TAGATGCAATCAGAAAGATGGACATGTTAACAGACACGGATGGACAATACATAGAAAGACAGGAACACGAATAGAGAGATACGTGTAGAGAGACAACTACAGAGACAGAAAAATAGGTAGACATACAGACACACATATGCACATAAGACTCAGACAGACAGACAGACATAGAAAATAGAAAGAGACTGATGCACAGCCATTCAAAATGACAGATGTCGGGGCGCCTGGGTGGCGCAGTCAGTTAAGCGTCCGACTTCAGCCAGGTCACGATCTCGCGGTCTGTGAGTTCGAGCCCCGCGTCAGGCTCTGGGCTGATGGCTCGGAGCCTGGAGCCTGTTTCCGATTCTGTGTCTCCCTCTCTCTCTGCCCCTCCCCTGTTCATGCTCTGTCTCTCTCTGTCCCAAAAATAAATTAAAAAAACGTTGAAAAAAAAATTAAAAAAAAAATGACAGATGTCTACTATCTACCTATCTACCTATCTGGACAGAGGGAGATAACCAGACATATAGATATATGGATAGAAAGGCAGACTGACAAATAGAAAGATAAGGGGATATACAGAAAAAGATTCAGATGGACAGATGGAAAGACAGACTGGGAGTCATACAGCTAGGTAGGTAGACAGAGGTAGATAGATTTACAGGAAGAGGGTCAGATAAACAAACAGACTGGGAGATAGATTGGTAGATGGGCAGATAAAGATACAATCAGAAATATAGAAGGAAAAACAGAAAGGAGGTGAAAAATAGACAGGCAAGTGGATGGGTGGATGGATGGATGGATGGACAGATGGACAGGGAGATAGACAGAAAGATAGGCAGATAGTCAGATAGACAGACTGACAAATGGATAGGTAAAAAGATAGCTTGAGAGACAGATGGACAACATGTGGACAAATATATAAAAAGAGATAGATTGGGGCGCCTGGGTGGCTCAGTCGGTTGGGCGTCTGGCTTTGGCTCGGGTCATGATCTCGCGGTCTGTGAGTTCGAGCCCCGCGTCGGGCTCTGTGCTGACAGCTCGGAGCCTGGGGCCTGCTTGGGATTCTGTGTCTCCCTCTCTCTCTGCCCCTCCCCTGCTCATGCTCTGTCTCTCCCTGTCTCAAAAATAAATAAAAACATTTAAAAAAAAAATAAAAAAAGAGATAGGTTGAAAGATTGACAGGCATACAGACAAATATTTATAGAAAGACAGATACATGGATAGACAGATAGTGAGACAGACAGAAAGACACTATCTGTCTACAGACAGGTAGAAAGAGAGAGAGAGAGAGAAACAGACTGATGGAAAATGGACAGTCACATATACAGAAAGAGCAGCAGACAGGCATATAGACAGATAGATGAACAAATGGATAGGCAGAGAGCTGGATAGAGAAATAGATCACTAATTAAGAGATAGAAAGGCATACAGACACAAGTAGACACACAAATAGATATACACATATCTCTAGAGGTAAGTAGTTATACAGACAGACCGGTAGAAGGATAGACAAATATACATATAGAAAGACACATAAAAACCCAAAGAGACAGACAAACAGAAAGGCTGTTAGAGAGACAAGTAGATTTATAATATAGATAGATCAACAGAAAGGCAGACAAACGGATATTATATAGGCATTCAGACAGGTCGAAAGATGGTCAGATAGATAACTGACAGAAAGATTGGCAGACAGGCAAAGAGATGGCCAGATGAATATAAAGACAGGCAGAGAAAGTTATCAGAAAGACAGAAAGGCAGACAGACAGACATGCACAGAGCTAGAATGACATACTGACAGATATGCAGACAAAAATTCAGGCAGACAGAACGACAAATAGAGAAACTAATTGAGCAACAGGTTGACAGACGTAAAGAGAGGAAGGTAGATAGAGAACAAGATAGACAGCTCATCAGCAGACATAGAGGCAGGCAGACAGAGGCACGGGACACACAAGCAGTCAGGGGACAGACGAGTAAAGAATGCATGAAAGCAAGTCCTGACTTGCTGAGAGACAGTGGGGAACACAGAGTCAAGGTCACCTTGATTGTTCAGGTGAAAACAAGAAACTCTGTTTGGGCCATGTGTGAGTCCTGAGAGAGTTTGGGCTACCTGGGTTACCTACGAGGAGCTTCTGTATCATCTTGTGAGTGTGTGTGTATGTGTGTGTGCTCTTGTGCATGTCCCCCTGTGCGTGTGTGTTTGCCTGAACCAGGTGGAAGTTCTCTGGTTCCAGTGGTGAAAATCTTGGTGCCTACATGAATAAGATCACATAAAAAGCATTTGGAATATTAAGACTTTGTCAGCTTGACTTACGTTTAGATGTGTCACACATGGCTTTTTTTTTTTTTTCCTGTCTTTGAGAAAAGTTACTCTATTAGGATTTGCAGCTGAGACAGTCTGTTCAGCAAATGGCCTGGGGAAACCACTCCCACGAAGGGAGTCACTATTGACCTCTACTATTAACTGAGAATCTCACGTTCTGGGTAAAATGTTGCAGAGTTTTGATTAAGTTCAAATGGCACCAAGAGCCAAATAATGTAGATTTGAAATATTCTTTGGGATCAGAATACTTTTGCCTTTTTAAATATTTGACTAAGTGTATATACATCAAGGATTTCATATCTTTATTTATTTATTTTTTTTGTTGGTTTTGTGTGTAGGTAAACTTCTATAAAAATTCTACCATAAAGCGGTTTTCTTGGAATGTATCTAAACAAGGGCTTCCAACTGGAACCAGCAGAGGGCAGCAAGAGATCAGTCACTAGACCATTGCTTGGTCTGGGGATAGGAAACGCCAGGTATTCTTGCCTCTTTAGTTCTTGCGCATTTGTGTGGAAACATAATCCACTCAAAACTGATTTTATGAAAGATCCAGTGAAGTCAGATTGAATAGTATAAATAAGAATACAGAATGAGGGGTGCCCGGGTCGCTCAGTCGGTTAAACGTCCGAATTTTGATTTAGGCTCAGGTCATGATCTCATGCTTCCTGAGATGGAGCCCCGTGTCCAGCTCTGCTCTGGCAGGTGGGAGCCTGCTTGGGATTCTCTCTCCCTCTCTCTATGCCCCTCTCCCGCTTACTCTCTCTCTCTCTCTCTCTCTCTCAAATAAATAAACATTAAAAAAAGAATACAGAATGAATACCTTACTGAGATTTCCAATTTTAAACTTATTCTTTTTCCTTAATATGGCACTATTTACTAAATTCTGTACTCAAAAAAAATACTGTGTTCCGAGAGAATGATGTTTGGAAGATAAGCGATCAAATGTGCCTGAAGTAGTTACAATGACAATGCCACCAGGAACATGGCTTCTTCATCCAACTGCTGGCAACAATTGGACATCTATTTATCAGCATTTAACGTGCAAAAATAAAACTGTCATCTCAAATATAATTTGAGATAGTTATAAATATATCTTTAAAATTTTAAGACTCCAGAATAAGTAGGAATAGATTGACCCATATGTAAGAGGGTGTTTTCCTTTAAACGGGGAAATTACGAAGCAGAAGTATGTCCTTTAAAATTAGCTAAGGGGCAATAATGTCTGTTTCCAACCATGTTATTTGCTATTGTGCTGGAGTATTGGTGAAAGCAAAGTTAGGAAACAAACAGGAGCAATCAAAGCTAGAACAGTGATGAAAACATACATTAGGTACTTTTCTTACTCTAGCTTGTTCACTCAAGGTCATGTCTGTGAACTTCATCCATATTATTTCATGTAGCAATAGTTGATTTCCTCATTGCTATGCACTACTGTTGTTCGAATATATCAAAATATACGTATGTCCTCTATGATTGATGTAAAATTGCTTTGTGTCTGACTTTTCTAGCTTTTGCCTACTTCCACGTCTTTCAGTGGGCATTAGCAATAACCGCTGTCAGGCTGTGTCATAGGAGGTGTGTTATGTACGGTTAGATTTATAGATACTGCCAAGCGATCTTCCAAAGTTGTTGAACTAATTTACACTCCCATTAGCAACACTTGTTTTACTAGTCTTGTAAATTTTTGACTTAGTCTTTTTTTTTTTTTAAAGAGAGAGTGCGTGTGAGCAGGGGAGGGGGTGACAGAGAGAGAGAGAGAGAGAGAGAGAGAGAGAGAGAAACTTAAGCAGGCTCTACGCTCAGCAGAGAGCTCAACTTGGGGCTCAATCCCACGACCCTGGGATCATGACCTGAGCTGAAATCACGAGTTGGGCCCTTAACTGATTGAGCCACCCACACACCCCTTGGCTGTTGTTTTTTTACTCAAAGTTCTTAATCTTAATGAAGTCCGATTTAACAATCTTTTATTTATTTTTTTTTTAAAGATTCTTTACTTGTTTTGTTTTGTTTTTAAGTAAATCTATAGCCAACGTGGGGCTGGAACTCACAACCCTGAGATCAAGAGCCAGATGCTCTACTGACTGAGCCAGCCAGGCATCCCTAACAAACTTTTATTTTATGGCTATTGCGTTTTAGGGGTCCCATTTAAGAAAGCACTTCTTATACCAAATTCATAAATACCACAACATAAAGAAGACACGCTCGTATGTCTTCTAGAAAGTTTATTGTTCTACTTATCATCAAGACCTTCTTCTGGAGGTCTGGGTCCCAGCTCAGAATAGTGCTCTGCCTGCCCGCCCCAGAGGTATCCCCATGGCCAGGGGGTGGCTCCTCCTCAGAAGTCTAGCCCTGCCTCCGTGTGGCCCCATCTTTTTAAGAATGTGGATTCTGAAAACAGGTATGGGGACATTTGCACAAATACATGTGTGATAAGAATATTGATTTTAGCATTACTTATATTAAAACAAAAAAATGAGGAAAACAATAGCCACTCATTAAGAGGGGAGGGGTTAAATAAATTCCAGCATATCCATAAATGCAATACTATAAATTTGTGGGGTTTTTAAGAATTAAGTAAATGTTCATGATGAACAGTCAAATGAAAAAAAAAAAAGCAAGTTGTAGAAATTTCTTTGGTGTTACAAAATGTACACGTTTACCTTAAAAATATTTCTATAAATAGGCAAAGAAACTAGGACTACAGAAATTTGGAAAACCAAGAATAAAGTTGCCCCTAATTTAACACTTGTTACAGAGCTGACAGAGGCTGGATGATGTTGGCAGGTGGAGAGACATGTTGATCAATGGGATGGAACAGAGACTCAAACAAATATGCCCAAGCTCAACTGATTTTTGGCAGATGTGCAAAAGCCATTGAAGGGAGGAAAGATGTGGCCTCTCCATCAAACAGGAGCAGGGCAATTGGACATCCCCAGGCAAAACACGCAAGCCAGCACACAAAAATTTCTTAACCTAAACAGCCACACTTCACAGCTCATACAAACATGAACTCATACTTCCATGTAAAACATAAAACTAGAACACGCTTTGGCGGGGGGGAATTCCGGAAGAATTTATGATCTAAGGCTAGGCAAAGAGATTTTAGATTGACACCAAAAGCGTGGTCCCTAGAAAGAATTGGATAAATTAGAATTCCGCAAAATTAAGAGCTTATGCTCTGCGTAACACCCTTAAAAGAGGAGGGACTGACAAAATACAGATGGGGGGAAATATTTGCCAACCATATAGCCAACCAAGGGCTGGTATTGGAATGTATAAGGAACCCTCAACATTCTAGGATGATCGATTGGACCAGGGTCTCTCTGCCTGGCCTCCCAGCCTATTGGAGCAGTTCTCAGCCTCCCAGTCCCTCCCACACACTTAGAAAATTCTTCAGTGTCTACAAAATGACCTTCCATGTGCATGAGAGGCATGGCAATTCAAACTTGAAAAAGACACTGTCCTAATGGAGTCAGGCATCCCGCCTAATGGCGCCACGGCTCATCGCATGAAGCACGCCACCAGCCACCGCCCACTAGCAGCGAGAAGACCGCAGGGACAAGAGCAATGTGTTACACTGGGTCAGGGTAGGGCGACAGAGTGCCAACCATACAGCTTAGGGGGTGGCCTCCTGGGGGAGACGGTGTGTGAGCTGAGGTTGCAGAAATGGAATTTCAGGAGTGAAGGGAGGGGCGATGTTAGGGAATGTGATCAAGGACAGTCTTGAGATGGTGACGTGGTGTTGAAAACACCTGCACGCTTTATGTATGTGACTGAGCCCAGTTAGCGCCTCTCTGCAAACCTTTTAATAGCTGGAGGGTGGGGGCAGGGATCCTTCATCTTTCTGCTGCCCAAGACAAGCCTCGTATGTAAGTTCCCTTTGCTATGATTACAATTGCCACCTACCGATCTGGAGTGGCCTGCCTTTTCCGTCAGTCTCTCCCTGCCCTCTGAATATAGGTGCCAGATTCAGATTTCATCTCGGAGGCCCCAGGGAGGGTGTCGAGCCAACAGATAGATTTCCAGGGAAGGAGAAGTGCGGGCAATGCCTTCCTCACTCTCCTTTCTGGTCCTTGGGCTTTTCCTCCTCACTCCTCACTCTCACAGGGGTTGAATCCTTGGATTCCTCACATTTCACTGCTGCCAGAGGACTCAGTGGCTAGTCCTGACCACCTCTCCAGAAGGTTCCTTCCCTCCCTGGCCACATCTATGTCTTGGAAACTTCTTTCCACCTAGATACTCCTCCCACCCCAGCCCTGAACTGAGCACTGACTGGTGGTTAGAACCGTGCAGCCACCAGCCCTGAAGTTTGACTCAGGAAGCCAAGACTTTACTGGGACATCAGCCGGAGGGGATCCGGGGGAATGTAGCTCAGTCCGTGACCCAAGAAAGAAAATTCATCTAGGGTCTAAGGACCAAATTAAACTCTGTTTATAGAAACTTATTCCAGGAGGATTTAGAGGAGGAAATGAGTTAAATCCTGGCTGTTGGAGCAGGAAGGAGGCAGAGAAGGAGGAAACTGATCTTTGAGGATCATGAAGAGAGGTCTGGGCAAGTGGAATTCTGGAAGACAGGGATAGTGGAGAGAAGGCAGGAGTGCTTTAAGTATGTGCGACAGTGCGTGGCCTGGCTCAGCAGGGTCCTAGGGGTTCCATGTCAGCTCACAGTGAGGCCCCAAATAACATGTCTCTGCAGACAGTAGGGAGTCACTGCAGATGTGGGAGCAAGGGAGGGGGCAAAGTGAAGACTGTGTTTCCAGTGGTTTGGTGGGAAACGTGATTTCTTCCCCCTCAGGGTGGGTGTGAGCAGCCCCTGCTCACAGACCCCAATGAAGTCGGGTCTGTGTCTTGCTCCTTACACAAGAATAAACTGCATGTTGACCAGAGATATAAATGGAGACACTGAGACCATTTAAGAACTGGAAGAAAAAATCTGGGTAATTCCATTGCCACCTGTGCGTAGAAAAGGCTTTCATAAGTACGCTCCAAAAATTCGGATTCAATAAAAGAACAGACTGATAGGTTAATGCGTAAGTGCTAAGAAAAAAAAAAAAAAAAAAACCTCTTGCATGGGCAAAAAGCACCATAAGCTAAGCCAATATACAAATAAAATTGAAAGAATATTTACAACATGTCCTTCCAAAAGGTTAATCTACTTAATGGAAAAGAGCTCTTAAAATTGACAGAAAAAAAGAACAGTGAATGAAAATGGCTCATATGATACACTAAAGACTTTTCATTCACTTATTATATAAATGCAAAAGAAAAACTGTATAAAACCTCACTTCTCACCTCTCAGATTGGCAAAAATTCCCAGACCTCAACTACACCCTCTGTAAGTGTGGGGTATGGATACAGTGTAGCAGCCGTGGGGGGAAATTTGACACTATCTATCTAACAAAACCACAAATGCATTTACCTTTTGACCCAGCAACTGCACTTCTAGGAGAAAGCTTGAAACTACACCTCAAAGGATAACCAGCCCCCCCGAACAAAACACAAAAACCAGTGCACATAAGCTTGTTGATGGCTGTATTGTTTGCAACAGCAAAATATTGAAACAGCCTAAATGTCCATGCTGAGAAGCCTTGTTGAATAAAATATGCTACATCTAAAACAAAATGCAAAACATGCATCTGTGAAAACTAATGAAAGCCATCTGCTTAACTGCTATGGAGTGATTTCAAGGATATACTGTTAAGTGAAAAAAGCAGATTACAAAGTGTATGTGCATTTTGAAGAAAGAAGGAGAGTAAGAATATATAGATATAGATGCATATGTATTTGTTTCTTCTTTCAAAAAGAAACCCAAGAGGAATAAACAAGAAATTAATGAAAATGCTTTGCTCTCAGGGTTGGATGAATAGTATGGACAGGATAGGGATTGGAAGGCAATTTCTCTGGGTACACTTTCAAAAATATAATTTGACTTTCTAACAGTGTCAACATTTTACCAATTTGCAAATAAAGCTAAATATAAAGTTGCATAAAAAACAAAATACAAAAATCAAATACAAACAGGAGAACACAAACCTGTGCAGCAAATTGATAACACAACTGAACACGTTAAAAATAAATAATAAAATGATAAATAATAAATAAATAATTCAAGTGACTTTCAAAAACAACACTTCGAATATATACTCTTCCCTAGTGGGATGTACTCTAAGAACCAAAAGATCAATAAGGAAATCTTCAACTTTGCTTGACAGTTTTGTTTTTGATGGTACAACAGGCATGGGAGTACTGAAACTATTTTGGGGGGTTATAGGATTGAGGAAATGCATACATTTCCTAATGTTGTGGGGTAACCAGGGCTGTCCCCATGGGAGAAAGGGAATACAAACCGGGAATGGGGAAAAATAGAGAAGAACCTGCTGGTGTTTGATTTAAATTGGAGGATTAGTATAAACCTATGATTTTAAAAAATTACAGGCACACACTCACACCTAGTGCCCTAACTAGTTCATCAAAAGGACCTAACAGCAATGGCATCCTGGGAGCAGGAAGCATACCCTTCCCCCGCCGAAAGATACCAGGGAACCTAGGGGAAATGGAAGGCTGGGGGCAAGCGATGTTCTAGATGATCCTGGAACATGTTGGAAAGTAGGACACGCTCAGAGAACTAGGGGGACCTGTCAAAAGGACAAGGCAGCCTGAAGGGGATCTCACTGGCTACATCTTGGACAGTTTGAATGTAAAAAATAAAGAATGACAGCCATGGATGAAAAAGACTCCCTGAATAAAATAAACTTCCTCAGCCCCTTTCCATGTCTCCTATAAAAGAGTCTTTATACAACTACGCAGGCACAGGGGCACCTGGGTGGCTCAGTCGGTTAAGTGTCCGGCTTCGGCTCGGGTCATGATCTCGTGGTTCACGAGTTCGAGCCCCGGGTCGGGCTCTGTGCTGACAGCTCGGAGCCTGGAGCCTGCTTCCGATTCTGTGTCTCCCTCTCTCTCTGACCTTCCCCCCATTCATGCTCTGTCTCTCTCTGTCTCAAAAATAAATAAACGTTAAAAAAATTTTTTTTAAATAAACAACAACTACACAGGCACAACAACCACTTACTTGTAACATGGACTAGATTCATGTTATTTTTCTTTTGTGAGAGGCAAAATAGTCTGCACCTCCAAGTTGGTGAATATAAGAAATGCTGGGACAACTTTAGCCACCGAACAGTTTCTCCCAAGAAGGGTGTGGATTCATGTTCAGAGGGACCTCACAGACCCACCTTTGTGGCGACCAGCACTGAACAATATTTGACTCAAAGGGTTAGAACTCTCCAAATTTCTCCTTGGAATGAGCCATTTGGGAGAGGCCATTGCTTTCTATTTCAAACCCAATGCTCAGTCAAAATCCAGTATTCGGCCTCTTTGGTGGTGTCTGTTCCACAAATGTCTTCTATCCTATGGTGAAAACAGAATCATGGAGGGAAGAGACAGGGAATGATTGACACGATATTGAAATATGAGTAAGTCAAACATCTTTCCACCTTCTTTTTTTCCCCCTCCATTGTTCATTATTCCTTTCAAATCTCCTTGCTCTCCTCCTGTGTCTGTCTCCATGTATATTTATAAATTAGGGAGGGCAGGGTTTTCCAAACAATGTATGTATTTTCACATCATCGTTTTCCTAGGGCAGCGATGTCTATTAAATAAAAATGTAATATCAGCCACCTATGTAAATTCACACTTTCCAGAAGCTACATCGAAACATTAAGGGAGTAAAATGCATTTTCATGGTATATTTTATTTACTTCACTACTTCAAAATATTATTTCAACATGTTATTAATATAAAATTATTAATGATATATTGTATATTCTTTTTATCATACGAAGTCTCAAAATCTGGCTATGACATTCACAGCATATTTCAATTCAGATTAGCCCCATATCAAGTGCTACAGTAGCTATGTACTGGACAATGACTTCTATACTTTGCAATTTGCCCACAGTCCACCCACGCAAGCAGCCACTGGTCCAGATTGCTGTTCACCTTCGGGGGCGCATGACTGGTCGCTTCGTTGTGGAGAGACAGGATCCTGTCTAGTAACGAGCGGCTGTCACTTGCCATTGGCCGTGGTGCCCGGCACCAAGGACTTTCCCAGTACTACCAGAAGCGTCTGCTTTGGCTGCTTTCTGCCCCGGGGTCTGAAGGGTGTAGACAGGTGAGAGGTCTGGCATCGCAGGGTTAGCTGGAGCTGCGGGATGACCCCTTTTCACTGTGAGCTTTGGAAAACCGGTGTCCATGGCTGAGGGCCCGGTCATGGGGGAGTCCCCTAAGTGGGGTGAGGGCTGCGGGAGCCGGCAGGAACGCATCTGTGCAATGGTCCCCAAGACAGCGGATTTAGGTTTGGGACCTCAGGGAGGCCTGGGTGGGGGAGTCCAGGCGCCTGGGTTGTGCGTCGGGGATCTCTGTGGTTGCAGTTTCTTCTCCTGGCTCGGGGTAAGTGGCGGTGCCGACCGCCCCTCCCCGGTACAAAGCTTCCATTGTAGGGGCTGTGTGGCAGGACAGCAGGCTAAGGGCTCAGTGCCAGCAGGCGTGCCCGGTCTCACCCCGACACGGCCCTTCAGTAAACGTTGGGGGTTGGGCAGGAGGGGTTAGGGCAGGAAGCAGTGGGCTGCAGACCACAGGGACAGTGGTACACTGGGCAATGCACCAGCATAGGGGACAGGAACTCCAGTCTTTTAAAACATGTAGTAGAAGAATCATGTAGTCAGGTCTCTATTCCTACAGATTTTCTTGTTATGATGGATTATTGAATATAGCCTATGTTACTTACACATGATACAAATCTAAACAAGGCATGCACTTTATCATAAAGGCTGAATATTTGTGTTGATTATTCTTTGGTTCCATGAAAACAAGAGTATTAAATATACTCTTTTATTTATTTTTAATTTAATTTACATCCAAGTTAGTTAGCTTATAGTGCAACAATGATTTCAGGGGTAGATTCCTTAGTGCCCCTTGCCCATTAAGCCCACCACCCTTCCCACAACCCCTCCAGCAACGCTCTGTTTGTTCTCCATATTTAAGGGTCTCTTACGTTTTATCCCCCTCCCTGTTTTTATATTATTTTTGCTTCCCTTCCCTTGTGTTCATATGTTCTGTGTCTTAAAGGCCTCATGTGAGTGAAGTCATATGGTATCTGTATTTCTCTGACTAATTTCATTTAGCATAATACCCTCTAGTTCCATCCACGTAGCTGCAAATGGCAAGATTTCATTCTTTTTGATTGCTGAGTAATACTCCATTATCCATTTGGGCTCTTTCCATACTTTGGCTATTGTTGATAGTGCTGCTATAAACATGGGGGTGCATGTGTCCCTTCGAAACAGCACACCTGTATCCCTTGGATAAATACCTAGCAGTGCAATTGCTGGGTCGTAGGGTAGTTCTATTTTTAATTTTTTTAGGAACCTCCACACTGTTTTCCAGAGTGGCTGCACCAGTTTGCATTCCCACCAGCAGTGCAAAAGAGATCCTCTTTCCCGCATCCTCGCCAACACCTGTTGTTGCCTGAGTTGTTAATGTTAGCTATTCTGACAGGTGTGAGGTGGTATCTCATTGTGGTTTTGATTCGTATTTCCCTGATGATGAGTGATGTGGAGCATTTTTCCATGTGTCGGTGGGCCATCAGGATGTCTTCTTTGGAGAAGTGTCTCTTCATGTCTTTTGCCCATTTCTTTCCTGGATTATTTGTTTTTTGGGTGTTGGGTTTGATAAGTTCCTTATAGATTTTGGATACTAACCCTTTATCTGATATGCCATTTGCAAATATCTTCTCCCATCCCGTCAGTTGCCTTTTAGTTTTGCTGATTGTTTCCTTCTCTGTGCAGAAGCTTTTTATTTTGATGAGGTCCCAAGAGTTCAGTTTTGCTTTTGTTTCCCTTGCCTCTGGAGACATGTTGAGTAAGAAGTTGCTGCGGCCAAGATCAAAAAGGTTTTTGCCTGCTTTCTCCTGTAGCATTTGGATGGCTTCCTGACTTACATTTAGGTCTTTCTTCCATTTTGAGTTTATTTTTGTGTACGGTGTAAAAAAGTGGTCTAGGTTCATTCTCCTGCGTGTTGCTGTCCAGTTTTCCCAGCACCACTTGCTGAAGAGATTGTCTTTATTCTATTGGATATTCTTTCCTGCTTTGTCAAAGATTAGCTGGCCATACGTTTGTGAGTCCATTTCTGGGTTCTCTATTCTGTTCCATTGATCTGAGTGTCTGTTTTTGTGCCAGTACCATACTGTCTTGATGATTACAGCTTTGTAGTACAGCCTGAAGTTGGGATTGTGATGCCTCCTGCTTTGGTTTTCTTTTTCAAGATTGCTTTGGCTATTCGGGGTCTTTTCTGGTTTCATACAAATTGTAGGATTGTTTGTTCTAGCTTTGTGAAGAATGCTGGTGTTATTTTGATAGGGATTGCATTGAATATGTAGATTGCTTTGGGTAGTATCAACATTTTAACAATATTTGTTCTTCCTATCCAGGAGCATAGAATCTTTTTCCACTTTTTTGTGTCTTTTTCAATTTCTTGCATAAGCTTTCTATAGTTTTCATTGTATAGATTTTCCACCTCTTTGGTTAGATTTATTCCTAGGTGTTTTATGGACTTTGGTGCAATTGTAAATGGGATCGATTCCTTGATTTCTCCTTCTGTTGCTTCATTGTTGATGTATAGGAATGCAACTGATTTCTGTGCATTGATTTTATATCCTGCAACTTTGCTGAATTCACGAATCTGTTCTAGCAGTGTTTTGGTGGAATCTTTTGGGTTTTCCGTATAGAGCATCATGTCATCTGCGAAGAGTGAAAGTTTGATGTCCTCCTGGCTGACTTGGATGCCTTTTATTTATTTGTGTTGTCTGCTGAGGCTAGGACTTCCAATACTAGGTTGAATAACAGTGGTGAGAGTGGACATCCCTGTTGTGTTTCTGACCTTAGGGGGAAAACTCTCAATTTTTCCCCATTGAGAATGATATTAGCATTGGGTCTTTTGTTTATGGCTTTTATGATCTCAAGGTATGATCCTTCTATTCCTACTTTCTTGAGATTTTTTTTTATCAAGAAAGGATGCTGTATTTTGTCAAATGCTTTCTCTGCATGTATTGAGAGGATCATATGGTTCTTGTCCTTTCTTTTATGGATGTGATGAATCACATTGATTGTTTTGCGGATATGGAACCAGCCCTGCATCCCAGGTAAAAATCCCACTTGGTCGTGGTGGATAATTTTTTTAATGTATTGTTGGATCCAATTGGCTAATATCTTGTCGAGAATTTTTGCGTGAATGTTGATCAGGGAAATTGGTCTCTAGTTCTCCTTTTTAGTGGGGTCTCTGGTTTTGGAATCAAGGTAATGCTGGCTTCATAGAAAGAGTTTGGAAGTTTTCCTTCCATTTCTATTTTTTGGAACAGCTTCAAGAGAATAGGTGTTAAATCTTCCTTAAATGTTTGGTGGAATTCCCTTGGAAACTATTGTTTTTTGGGAGATTTTTGATTACTAATTCGATTTCTTTACTGGTAATGGGTCTGTTCAAATTTTCTGTTTCTTCCTGTTTCAGTCTTGGTAGTGTATATGTTTCTAGAAATTTGTCCATTCCTTCCAGATTGCCCATTTTATTGGTGTATAATTGCTCACAATATTCTCTTATTGTTTTTATTTCTGCTGGTTGGTTGTGATCTCTCCTTTTTCATTATTGATTTTATTTATTTGGGTCCTTTCCTTTTTCTTTTTTGTCCAACTGGCTAGTGGCTTATCAATTTTATGAATTCTTTCAAAGAACCAGTTTCTGGTTTCATTGATCTGTTCTACTGTGGTTTTTTTTGTTTGTTTGTTTGTTTTGGTTTTGGTTTCGATAGCATTAATTTCTGCTCTAATCTTTATTATTTCCTGTCTTCTGCTGGTTTTGGATTTTATTTGCTATTCTTTTTCCAGCTCTTCAAAGCGTAAGGTTAGGTTGTGTATCTGAGATCTTTCTTCCTTCTTTAGTAAGGCCTGGATTGCTATACACTTTCCTCTTATGACCACCTTTCCTGCATCCCAGAAGTTTTGGGTTGTGGTGTTATCATTTTCATTGGCTCCCATGAACTTTTTAATTTCCTCTTTAACTTCTTGGTTAGCCCATTCATTCTTTAGTAGGATGTTCTTTAGTCTCCAAGTATTTGTTACCTTTCCAAAATTTTTCTTGTGATTGATTTCGAGTTTCATAGCATTGTGGTCTGAAAATATGCACTGTATGATCTCAATCTTTTTGTACTCGTTGAGGGATGATTTGTGTCCTGGTATGTGGTCTATTCTGGAGAACGTTCCATGTGCACTGGAGAAGAATGTATATTCTGCTGCTTTAGGATGAAATGTTCTGAATCTATCTGTTAAGTCCATCTGGTCCAGTGTGTCATTCAAAGCCATTGTTTCCTTGTTGATTTTCTGATTATATGATCTGTCCATTGCTGTAAGTGGAGTGTTAAAGTCCCCTACTATTATATTATTATTATCAATGAGTTTCTTTATGTTTGTGATTAATTGATTTATGTATTTGGGTGCCACAACATTGGAACATAAGTGTTCATAATTGTTAGGTCCTCTTGGTGGATAGACCCCTTAATTATGATGCCCTTCTTCATCTCTTGTTACAGTCTTTATTTTAAAGTCTAGATTGTCTGATACAAGTATGGCTACTCCAGCTTTCTTTTGTTGACCATTAGCATGATAGATGGTTCTCCATCACCTTACTTTCAATCTGAAGGTGTCTTTAGATCTAAAGCGGGTCTCTTGTAAACAGTGTATGGATGGATCTTGTTTTCTTATCCATTCTGTTATCCTATGTCTTTTGGTTGGAGCATTTAGTCCATCGATGTTTAGAGTGAGTACTGAAAGATATGAATGTATTACCATTATGTTGCTTGTAGAGTTGGAATTCTGGTGATGTTCTCTGGTCCTTTCTAATGTTTGTTGCTTTTGGTCTTTATTTATTTTTTTTTCCCCATCTTTTCTTTACTCAGAGAGTCCCCCTCAAAATTTCTTGCAAGGCTGGTTTAATGGTCACAAACTCCTTTAAGTTTTGTTTGTCTGGGAAACTTTTTATCTCTCCTATTTTTTTTTTTTAATCTCTCCTATTTTGAATGACAACCTCGCTGGATAAAGAATTCTTGGCTCCATATTTTTCTGATTCAGCACATTGAATATATCCTGCCACTCCTTTCTGGCATGCCAAGTGTCTGTGGATAGGTCTGCTACAAACCTGATCTGTCTTCCCTTGTAGTTTTAAGGAGTTTTTTCCCTTGCTGCTTTCATGATTCTTTCCTTGACTGAGTATTTTGTGAATTTGACTATGGTATGTCTTGTTGATGGTCCGTTTTTGTTGCATCTAATGGGAGTCCTCTGTGCTTCCTAGATTTTGATGTCTGTGTCTTTCCCCAGGTTAGGAAAGTTTTCTGCTATGATTTGCTTACATAACCCTTCTACCCTTTTTTCTCCCTCTTCCTCTTCTGGGACCCATATGATTCTGATGTTGTTCCTTTTTAATGAGTCACTGATTTCTCTAATTCTTAAATCGTGCTCTTTTGCCTTAATCTCCCTCTTTTTTTTCTGCTTCATTATTCTCCATAAGTTTGTCCTCTATATCGCTGATTCTCTGTTTTGCCTCATCCATCCTTGCTACCATGGCATCCATCGAGATTGCAGCTCAGTTATAGCATTTTTAAATTCCATTTTGTCTAGTTTTTACGTTTTTTATCTCTGCAGATAGGGATTATAATCTATTTTAAACTCCAGCTAGTATTCTTACTATCGTGATTCTAAATTCTGGTTCAGACATCTTGCTTGTATCTGTGTTAGTTAAGTCCCTGGCTGTCATTTCTTCCTGCTCTTTTTGTGGTGAATTCCTTCATTTCATCATTTTACAGGAAGAAAAGGAATTAATGAGGTAAAAAATTATTAAAAAATTAAAATTATAAAAAAATTAAGACATTAAAAACAACAAACACAAAAAATCAAATAAATGATGCTAGATCCTAGGTTTGTTTTGGTCTGGGGGTTGAAAGGGGCATGATAGATTAGAGAAAAAAGGAGAAAGAAAAAAATAAGGAAATCGTTTGAAAATTTGAAAAAATGAATACACTGAATTAGAGTAAAATGAAATGATGGAAGTAAAATACGATGTAAAAAAATTTACACAAAAGTAAAAAGTATAGTAAAAATATAAAGAAAAACATTTTTATTTTTTTTTTAATTTTTTTTTTCAACTTTTTTTTTTAAATTTATTTTTGGGGCAGAGAGAGACAGAGCATGAACGGGGGAGGGGCAGAGAGAGAGGGAGACACAGAATCGGAAACAGGCTCCAGGCTCCGAGCCATCAGCCCAGAGCCCGACGCGGGGCTCGAACTCACGGACCGCGAGATCGTGACCTGGCTGAAGTCGGACGCTTAACCAACTGCGCCACCCAGGCGCCCCAAAGAAAAACATTTTTAATAAAAATTGAAAATAAAGATAATTTTTTTCTCTGTCTGTATTCAAGGAAAAGAAAAGAAACGAAAAAGAGGAAAAAAAAAGAAAATTGAATAGATGGACCAGCGAACAGACTGAAATACGATTGAAATTACTTTGTTTTCCCCTTAGAAGTCAAGCTATGAAGCACTTTATAGTCCATAAACTAAGCAGGCGGAGAGACACGTGTTCCTGAAGAGCGACGTTGGCCCAGTTGGCCGGGGCTTAGTGTAACAGCTCCGTTCTCCACTAGATGGCGCTGCTCAGCTTACTGGGATGGATTGTTGTGCCACTTGCAGGTGCGTGTGCGCATGCGTGGGAGCGGTGTTAATGGCGATGCCCAGCTACCCAGTCTTTAGTATCTGAACTTTGTTCTCCCTGATTAGTAATTGTGCACAGGTCCTTTGTCTTTGGCTTCTGCCCACTCCCTGGTTTTACACAGTCTGTGACCAAGCCTCAGGCAGCACCTCCCTCCTGAGTTTTGTTTCAGATGCGGCTGTGTTTTCTGACCCCTTATTTCTGAGGGACTGCGGCTTTGACTCGTTCTGCCCCTCTGCGGGAGGGTCTCACCGAGCAATGGCCAGGTACCGGCCTCACCGAGGAACGTTTGCAGGACCGGGCTGCTGCTGGTGCCCCGATACTGTGGCCGGGTGCCAGCCCGCCCCAGAAAAAGTTCTCGTGATCTTGCAGCAGCAGCGTTTCTGAGATTATGGTAAATTACATGAATCTGGCACCAGGCTTCACCCCCCAACAACCTCGTTCCAGCACCAGCGAATGTGGTTGCTCTCCCGGGTCCATTGGGGCCTTTGGGGGACCCACACAGCCTCTACCAGCTGTCCTCCCAGCCGGGGAACCACCTCTCCCTGTGTGGCCTGAAGACCCCCGGACTCCACTCTGCTCCTGGGGATTCGCCCTTCTCACCAGAGCACCTCCAGGTATGGAGCAGTGGGGCCTCAGACTCTGCGGTCCCGTTTATAGAGTCTTGATGGAATTTAAACCCTCTCCTTTCTCCTTTGTCCCTTTTTAGTTCAGTCCCTATGGCTGTTTCCACTTTTCTACTTTCTCTCCAGCTGCTTTGTGGGGGGGGGGGCTTTTCCCATACCCCCCCCCCCATCTCCATCCTCTCTCCACACACAAAATCAGCTCCCTGCCCTCTGTGGCTTCTCTCTCTCCCAGTTCACCTCTCCGCGCTGCGTACCTGCTGAGTTCTGTGGTTCAGGTGGTGCAGATTGTTGCGTTAATCCTCAAATCAGCTTTCTAGGTGTGCAAGATGGTTTAGTGTTGATCTGGCTGTATTTCATGGACGTGAGACACACAAAAAGCTTCCATGCTGTTCTGCCATCTTGGCTCCTCCTTCTAGTTTGCCTTTAAATATCCCTGACTCTCCCTTTTGGGGGAGGCACATTTGAGGCTTGCTGTCCTGTCCTCATTTGGCTGCCTCTCCAATACACTCTTTCCTTGCTACATATTCCATGTCTCAGTGATTGGCTTTGCTGCCCCTCAGACAGATGAACTTGGGTTTGGTGACAGCACTAACTTTATAAAGACAGAATCCTTGGGGCACCTGGGTGGCTCGGTCGGTTAAGCGTCCGACTTCGGCTCAGGTCACGATCTCGCGGTCGGTGGGTTCGAGCCCCGCGTCGGGCTCTGTGCCGACAGCTCAGAGCCTGGAGCCTGTTTCCGATTCTGTGTCTCCCTCTCTCTGTGACCCTCCCCCGTTCATGCTCTGTCTCTCTCTGTCTCAAAAATAAATAAACGTTAAAAAAAAATTTTAAAGACAGAATCCTTAACGAATGTATAGCAGGAATAGCTTCATTTGATAGCAGCAACAAAATAATCAGTTAGATAGTCATCCAAGCGGCTCAACCGGTTCACCCCAAATTAACAGATTTCCCCGCCCCCACTTCTTTTCTTTTTCTAAACCATGTAATTAGTCTCTTCTTTCTTACAAAAACCTCTTGCTTTCCCCACAAGAGTGGGACATGTTTTTGGTTACTCTGGAGTCTGTACTCACTGAATTGCAATTCTGAGACCTCAGAGAAAAGTCTTTGTTCTGTATCGCTTTCACTTCCTTTTTTCTGTTCCAAGTTCCCACGTGTCATGGTCTGCTGCTGTGACTATAGGCATTCTTTTCTTTTCTCTTTTCTTTTCTTTTCTTTCTCTTTCTTCCACAATTTTAAATTTAGACTATGAGATTCTTGAGGGCAGAGACAGTGGGTTACTTGTTTATTTATGCCTCAAAATTTTATTACGTTTGTAGGACGATTAGCCACTCGGTAGTGAAAGGGCTTTGTGAGAGCACTGATCTCCCTGCTGAAAAGTGTTAAGGGTACAGATGGAGAAGGCAGAAGAAAAATAATACCGTACGGAGGAGCAATCATAAAAGTGAGGGGGAAGCATCAAAGACCCTGCCGCCCAGAGCAGGGAGGAAGCTGACTGCAGAGAACACATATCCCTCATTTGCTGTATAAATTAGCCTACGTTGGAGAGCAGTGTTTGCTTTTGTCTTCAATACCTACTCTATTGAGGTATAATCTGCATACGTTAACAGGCACTTTCAGTGTACGAGTCCATGACTTTTGATAAAATGTGCCCCCACTGGGCGGGCTATCACCACAATAAAGATCCAAAACGTTCCGACTACTCAGAAGGTTCGCTAGTGCCCCTTTGCCAAAGACCTAGTCTCTGCCCGTTGCCTAGGGAGCCACTGACATCCGTCCTTCCGGTTACCTTGCCTGCTCTAGAATTTCATATTACTGGACCGATACAGCAAACCATGCCTCCATCTGTCGACAGACACAGTGGACTTTGCTGGGGCGGGGCCGGTCAGGCCTCCATGCCCCGCCACGGTGGGGGTCCAGGGAGCGTGCACAGAGGGGAGGCTGCGACCCAGATGGCCATCTTAGGCGCTGGGAAGAACCCTGTGGTCAGGTTAGAATCCCTGGAGGTAGAGGCGGTGGGAGGGACGGTCCATTCTGGCAGTGTGGGCGGCGTGGGGGTGGGGCGGGCAAGTAACTTGGGGACTGGGTGTCTGGAACATTCCCAAAACTCCCTGAAAGACACAAATGGCTTTTAGGCATGCGAGGCTATCGCCAGGCCCCTTGCATATGAGGAGACAGATGCATCTCTGAACCACTTTAGCATCAGGTCAGACGGCAAAGGTGCGAGAGTTAAGTAACGTGCCACGTGAGCCGTGGGTGAGGGAAAGTAACTACGTGTTTCTCCCCAGTATCGCTTGGCACCATCATTTTGAAGGGCAGCTTGGCAGTATCTTTCCATCTACCCACATTTCCTTTAACCAGGAGTTCCGGTCCTTGGGATTGCTGACTTTAAAAATAAAACTGTCAGGGTGTCCTCCCTCATCCACTTTAGAGAGTCACTGTCTTATAAATACTTTGAAGTCCCTTACTTGCTGCTGTCTCCTTTCTCTGACACGGTTCCATCCCTGGATGAGCCCCCATCTTATATTTACACGACCACACCACTCAGGTGAGCTGGAGACAATATCCAAAAGTGGCCCCACAGACTGGTTCAAAATGACCTACACGCCAAATCAGCCAGAAACATTGTCCAGAAATCAGGAAGCTCATGCTTCTTTCACAAAATACTTTCTCCAGAACCCCAGTATCTATAACCAATCTTCTTCATGTTCTTACATCCTAGATTTCCCTTCTTTTCCCATTATCTTGCCTCATCATTCATGAAAAAATTAGATCCCATCAGGCAAGAGCCAAATTATCTTCCCTGATAAAACAAGATGAACAAGGTCTACACTCATGTTATCCTTCTTTTCCCCACCGTGTCAGAAATTGTGGAGTGACTTGCAGTTACCTCTACCTCATTTTAATACTAAAGTCTCCATCCAATGGGGAGCAGAAGCCTCATTTACATAACATACGATGTATGGACAGGCACGTTTCTTTAAGGTGCATGCATCACCTTGTGCCCACCTCTATAGCCAGTGACAAGGTTCCCAAAGCTAAATATTCATCCTAACCCTAAATGAAAGGAATCCATCTACCGTTGCTGGGGGAGTCACAGCTTTGGAAGTTATTCCCTGTGATCTCCTTATTTGCTGCAATAAAGTTTACTTTGTGCGATAACTCACCTGATGTAGTTTCTAGCTGTGACTCATGGAGGAGAAAACTTGTGTTAGTTCAGCTACACATTTAGCAAGAAAACAAGAGAATCAGGCCTTTTAGAAACTAGACACAGAGAGTTTAGCTTTGGTCATTGTAGCAAGTGGCACCTCAATAGTAACAACAGAAGGTTCCCAGAATAAATCGAGTTGGAGGCGTGGGCACACCCTGCTGCCATCAGCCCCTCAGGCTCCAGGCAGGCAGCAGCTAACGTCATTGTTTGGTCAGGGTTCTGGATCAAACTGCACCCCCCTTCCCTTCTTCTCAGCCAGGGCGGTGCTTGGGAGGGTGGTCCCAGAACAAGTCTCCTCTCATCTGCAGACATCTTGCCAACACCTTGACCACTTTGCCTGAGATACCAACTCCGCTGTACCCATGTGTGATTTTCCTGCAGATCTGGGACCTAGTTCACCACTTAAGATGAAACCCTGGGCACTTGATTCAAATGCAGAAAGCTCTGGTAGAGTCAGAGCTTTTGACCTAGCTTGGGCTTCTCTCCAAGGAATGGGTTTCTTCACCTGTCCCACCCTCATCCTTCAGCTTCCAAACTGCTGGGAGGGAGGGAGAGTGTCTGAGCCACTCACCTTGTCTGGGGCAAAAAGTCTCCTCCTTTTCCTGCCCCAGGAAACCCCACTAAATCATTTAAGAATCGTGGATGTGAAGGCTGACGTCTCACTGCAAGCCTTCCTTGGGGGGCGGGGGGCAAGTCAAAGGAGGATGTTAAACAGGTAACATTGGTGACTTAGAGTTCATAGTCCAAACACAAGTGGGAATGGTAAGGAAGGCCTGGTGGGGGATGTTTTTGAGCCCTCAGCCCTGGGCTCTGGGCCCAGCACACTCCTAGCGCAGTACTCTGCTCAAAGTGATGGTTTTTGTCCTTAGTCTTCAAGTTCCACTATGTTCCTACTCTCCCACGGGCATCTGGCAGACGCTCCTTAACCAAACTTTCTCTTTACCCGTACTCCTCTGAGTCCTCTTTCTGACTAGGCCTGGGCCTTGCATTCTGTCCTTGGCCAGCTTCATCCAATTTTAGCAAGAATCCTCCTGCTCGTTAAGTTTGGTAAAAATTCCCCATAATTGAATTCCGATCAAATTTCTCATTCTGCAGCAAGAATCCTGTTGAGTTGATTGAAGATTCCTCCTCAACGTGATGTTTCCTCTTAGTAATTTTCTGGCCGCTGGCCCCCATGTGTTCCCTGGCTATAAATTTCCACTTTTCCTTGTATTTGCCATTGATCTCAATCTCTCTTCCCCACTGCAAACCCCCACTGACTTCAGAGTGAGAGGGAGACACAGAATCTGAAGCAGCTCCAGGCTTTGAGCTGTCAGCACACAGCCCGATGCAGGACTGGAACTCATGAGCTGTGAGATCATGACGTGAGCTGAAATCAGACGCTTAACCAACTGAAACTTCCAGGCACCCCTGCAGTGGTCCCTCTTGAGTAAAGTCTTCCCTCTGCTATAATAAGTGTCTGAGTCTCAGACACAATCCCCATGGGAAATCCTCAGTCTGAGTCCAGACACCCACAGGTACTCTTGCCAAGGGATTTCACTGCCTCCTGGCCATGTCAAAGAGGAAGATGGGCAAACATGAATGAACCTCAGAGACGGTACTTCTGAATGAAGCAGGGAGGGGGTGGGAGAGGTGGGGCTTTCATTCTGACTCAAAGTCATCATCCCAGGCTTGTTTCAAAAGTCAGACTAAGGGGCACCTGGGTGGCTCTGTTGGTTAAGCGTCCAACTTTGGCTCAGGTCATGATTGTGAGTCCAGCCTCGCATGGGACTCTGTGGGACAGCTGGGAGCCTGGAGCCTGCTTCCGGATTCTGTGTCTCCCTCTCTCTACCCCTGCCCTGCTCACACCCTGTCTCTCTGTCTCAAGAATAAATATTTAAAAAAAAATTTTTTTTAAATGTCAGACTAAAAGAGTGAACACAGCAAGGGTGTGAATGTATTCAATGCCACTGAACCACACAATTAAAAGTAGCTAAAATGGTGGGGCACCTGGGGGACTCAGTCGGTTGAGTGTGCAACTCCTGATGTTGGCTCAGGCCTTGACCGCACATTTTGTGGGATCAAGCCCCGTGGTGGGTTCTGTGCTGATAATACAAAGCCTGCCTGGGATTTGCTCTCTCCCTCTCTCAGTCCCTCCTCTCCCACCTCTCAAAATCAAAATCTTAAATAAAAATTTAAGAAAAATAGCTGAAGTGGTGATATGTATTTTTACCACAATTTAAAAAAACAAACTTCTTCTTCTTGGTTTGGAGTAAGGGAATTTCTGAAAGGCAGGGAGAATTTTAGCATTTAATAGCTAAAGTTCATCCACAGCAATTATACTATGAATTATATGTCTTTCTTTTCTTCCTTTTTTCCTTTATTTCTTCCTTCCTTCCTTCCTCTCCTTCTCTTTCTCTCCTTTTCCCTTCCCTCCCTCCTTCCTTCCTTCCCCCCTTCCTTCCTTCCTTCCTTCCTTCCTTCCTTCCTTCCTTCCTAACTTCTTTCCTTCCTGGGAACACTGCAGACCAACCAAGGCTGTGTGTGTAGACTGTGTGGGACCCTGAGGATATGCAGAATCATGCTGGAGGGAAACTCTTTCAGTGTGTATATGCATTTAACAGGGAAGGGTTCTTTCTTAATTTTACGAAAAGCTCACAGAAAAGCCTGGTATGTGCCAACATATACTACTTTAAAAATAGTTGACGTCACTTTATATGTTATTAATAACCCAATTATGTCTTTTATTAAACATATTTACTGAGGTATGATTGACAAAAATCGTGTATATTTAGGTTGTATGATGTGAGGGTTTATCTGTGTGTACATTGTGAAATGATTACCACAATCAAGTTAATTCACATAGCCATCACCTCACATGGTTAGTTTAAATTTTGTAGGTGTGGTGAGAACACTGAAGGTCTACTCTCTTAGCAAATTTCAAGTATAAAATACTACAGTATTATTAACTATAGTCACCACGCTGTACATTAGATCTCCAGAACGTATTCATCTTACGATTGAGCTTTGTATGCTTTGCCCAATGTCTCCCCGTTTCCCCTAACCCCCAAACCCTGGTAACCACCATTTTACATTCTGGTTCTATGACTTTGACTTTTTAAGATTCCACATATAAGTGAGCCATACAGTATTTGTCTTTCTATGTCTGATTTATTTGTTTAGCACCGTGTCGTCAAGGATGTTGTCACAAATGGCGGATTTCCTTCTTTTTTTTTTTT
>NW_026057819.1:0-256 GCF_023721935.1 Panthera uncia
CTCTGAGGGCAGTGCTCAGTGCTGTTAAGACGTTGGGGACAGCTGGCTGGCTGGCAGCTGTGGGAGGCAACAGGCAGTGAATAAGCTGCCGGGGCAGAATCGTTTGTTCTCCCTGCTGAGTTCACGCCAGCAAGCAGCTAATTGCATAAAGGCACCTCATTCTGCAAAGGAGCCAAAGGATGACTGGGAGGTTATGGCGCAAATCTCTGGTCATCCTTGAAGGTGATGGACGGCCCTCCTCGGGGTGTTTTTGGAC
>NW_026057820.1:0-744 GCF_023721935.1 Panthera uncia
CCCGCGGCCGGGGGAGCCGCGGGGTCCTACCGGGGTTGGGGGGCGCGTGCGGGCCGGGCAGGGGCGGGGTGGCGGGGGCCGCGGCCACGCCCTGCCCCGTAGTCCCCGCCCTCCCCTCGGGCAGGGGAGGGTAGCAGGATTCTGAATCTTAGTCTCAGAGCAAACCTCAGAAGGCACCCCCTTTCCTCCCCTTGCCCACCCCCACCTCAGCAAGAACACCAACCCACATCCGGTGAGCACTGTGTCAGACTCGCAGTCGGGACGTCACAGGTGTCAAGTTACCTCGTTTGACCCTCTCAGGTGTCCCACCAAGGAGATACGGTTATGGGCCTTTTCCAGATGAGGAAACTGAGGCTCAGTGATGCTCAGGACTATCGGAGGAAACGCTGCCCTGTGTAACTTTTCCGTGACGATGGAAACGTTCCCTGCCTTGTCCAGCGTATGGAAGCCACTGGCCACATGTGGCTCCTGAGCGCTTGGAATGTGGCTAGGGAGGCTGAGGAACTGCCTTTTCCATTTTATTTCATTTCAAGCAGGTCAGATTCGTTTTTGTTTTTGTTTTTAATGCTTATTTACTATTTTTGAGAGAGAGAGAGAGAGAGAGAGAGAGAGAGAGTGTGAGCGGGGGAGGGACAGAAAGAGAGGGAGACACAGAATCCGAAGCAGGCTCCGGGCTCTGAGCTGTCAGCACAAAGCCCGATGCCGGGCTCGAACTCATGAACTGTGAGATCTTGACCTGAGCCG
>NW_026057821.1:0-6913 GCF_023721935.1 Panthera uncia
TCACTTCTGTCCAGACCCTCTCCACCTCTCCCCTGCCCTGCGGTCACTTCTGTCCAGACCCTCACCACCTCCCTCCTGCCCTATGGTCACTTCTGCCCAGACCCTCTCCACTTCTCCCCTGCCCTGTGGTCACTTCTGTCCAGACCCTTTCCACCTCTCCCCTGCCCTGCGGTCACCTCTGCCCAGACGCTCACCACCTCCTCCCCTGCCCTATGGTCATCTCTGCCCAAACCCTCTCCACCTCTCCCCTGCCCTGTGGTCACTTCTGTCCAGACCCTCTCCACCTCCCCCCCTGCCCTGCGGTCACCTCTGTCCAGACCCTCTCCACCTCCCCCCACCCTGTGGGTCACCTCTGCCCAGACCCTCTCCACCTCCCCCCACCCTATGGGTCACCTCTGCCCAGACCCTCTCCACCTCCCCCCTGCCCTGAGGTCACCTCTCTCCAACAACCTAACTGTATGCACTCATTGAGGCCACGCTCCCACCCCAGCTGCTCCAAGAGGCCCAGGCAGAGGTGGGGATGCCCGTGCTGATGCCCATGCTGTCCCACATTGGCCTCTGACCTCTAGGAATGGACCGATCCCATCAAATGGCAGTTAGCACGTCGTACCTCTGCCCCTTTCTCAGAGTCCCTGGAATCTGTGGGTCTGGATGAAAACAAGTCAGAACCCCTTTCACACTGGAGGGTCAATGGAGGAGTCCCCATGACGGCAAGAGGGTAGAGGGTGCCCAGGAAATGCCTCGTCCACCTCCAGGTTCGAGTTCCTGGAAACGCTGGATGCGTGCCACACGCCCCTGAAGAGCGGAGCCCTGAGGACGAGCCTCCTGGCTCCGTCAGCCAGGACGGCCGAGACCGGGGCTTTCAGCTCCCCTCAGTAGGTGAGGCGGTAGTTCTCATGCCGTAAAATAACACGCTCGTTACCCTGAATGAACACCAAAACAGCATGCTGGGTGGCAAAAAAAAAAAGGCGAGAAAGGAATCACACGGTGTGATCCCACTTATGCAAATTTGTGTATCACACAAACAACACCGTATCATCGAGGGTCGCCCCACGAGCAGAGCAGCGTGGGAGGGACTCACCGCTCCAGAAGGTGTTCCCACGAGGAGGCAGAGACCGGCCTCTGACGCCCGACTCCCTGCAGAGAAGCGGCAAACCAGCCACGCGAATGTGACCAAGCGTTCATACCCGCTCACAGGCGTGGCAGGCATGTGAGTTTCTTTCACATTATTTTCTCTAGTCTTCTGTATAACTGAAATATTTCATTAGCCTTTTTAAGTAAATATAAGATTAGGAGCGCCTGGTGGCTCAGTCGGTGGAGCATCTGACTTCAGCTCAGATCATGATCTCACAGTTCACGAGTTCAAATGCCCCCTCGGGCTGTGTGCCGACAGCTCAGAGCCTGGAGCCTGCTTCGGGTTCTGTGTCTCCCTCTTTCTGCCCCTCCCCTGCTCATGCTCTATCTCTGTCATTCTCAAAAATGAAAACTTTTAAACATTAAAAAAGTATATTGAAAAATAAACGAAGGAAAAAAATGTAAGATTATTAGTGATAAATTCACACTATGGTGTAAATGACTGGCATCTTTTCCTTTCTACTAGAAGCATTTTGGTTGCAGGGAGAGAGAACACATGAAGCATCCAGAACCCCTGGAAGCATCGGGATCTGTGCTCACCCCCTTCCCCAGGACTCCCCCCCCCCCCAGGGCTCACTTCCCCCCCCCCCCGGCTCACTTCCCCCTCCCCAAGGCTCACCACCCCCTCCCCAGGGCTCCTCCCCCTTCCCCAGGGCTCACCCCCCTCCCCAGGGCTCACTTCCCCCTCCCCAGGGCTCACCACCCCCAGGACTCACTGTAGTATTTCACAGACATGCCAGACTCCCCTCAACCAAGCTGACATCAGCGGGCACGTGGGCCCCACCCCACCTCTGAGGGCACCCCGCTGCAGTGGGGAGACACGAGTGGCCCGGGGCTGCTATGTGGATGGCAGGGGTCCTCTGGGGTCCGAAGGGAGAAAGCCTTCACTGCAACGGCCACTTACTAAAGACCCGCAGGCTCCCGGCTCCACGCAGGGGGAACCAGACCAGGTCCGGCCCCCGGGGAGCTTCGAGGCCACAGACAAGGGGGCCACCGCGACGGGCTCTGCGCAGGCAGACCAGTGAGCGGAGCCGGGGTGAACTCTGAGAGGCAGCCTGCGTGGGAAGCAGCTGGCCCCTCAAAGAGCCTGAGGAACCGTCCTGGGGGCGGGAGGCCCCGGCAGGAGCAAACACACGAAGGAGACCAGTGGGGCCCACGTGAAGGACAGCAGCAAGGGGACAGAGAGGTGGCGGGCAGGATCAAGGGCGGCCTCGGGGGCTCGGACGTCAGGGCCACAGGGTCAGGGCGCTGGCCGCGAAGTCTCGTTGGGTCCATGCGGAGGGGAGGGTTGGCGCGGCCCCTTGGGCGGCCTGTGGAGGTGGCCTGCAGGGATGGGACAGACGCAGGGAGGTGCCGCGTGTGCGGGAGAGGGGTGGACCCGGCCTGGGGGGGGGGGGGGGGGGAGACGGAGGAGACAGGCAGGAGCCGTGTCTGGACGGTGCAGGCGGGGACGCGTGGGGGTCGGCCAAGAAGACCCCGGGTGTCCGGCCTGAGCAGCTGGACAGGTGGGGCAGGTCGCAGGAGGAAGAGAGCCCCGACACAGCCCAAACAAAGCAAGGTCGGCTGAGGCACGGAGCCCGGGCGAGGGAACGGGGAAGGCGGTGGCAAGAGGAGGCGGGTTTGTGTGCGTGGACACGCTTGTGGACACGCTCGTCTTACCTGCTGTGCACAGTGACTACGACCAGGCTCGGGCTGCAGGAGGCTGCCCGGGGTCTGAGCCTGCAGAGGGCACACGCGCCCTGCCCGGAGGGCAACTCAGGCCCCGGAGGGGAGCGCTGTCTGGTGGAGAGCGGGGGACAGGGGGCCCGCCCTCACCCCAGAGGGGCCCGTGCAAAGCTGGGCCAGAGACCGCCGTGGCCCCCGGGGGGCTCCGAGGTCAGAGGTCAGGTCCTGCCCTTTGCTGGGTGCTCCCCCCGCAGAGCCGGGACGCAGCCAGGGGGCCCCTAACTCCCAGCAGGCCCGGGACACACCCAAAGTCACACCTCGGCGAGGGATTCCTGTTGGAGGCCTCCCTGATGAGCTCGGCCAATTTCCCCTGGTCTCCGGGCGCGAGCAGGGGTGTGTGACTGCTGCCGGGAGCGGCACAGAGGGTTGAGGGCACAGGGTCACGGTGAGCTCACAGCGCGGCCAAGACGCCTTCCCCATCCCGTCCCTCGTTCACACGCTCGGATTCCTCCATTAACCTGCCGGGAAGCGAGCCCCTCCCAGACCCCGGCGCACAGAATCCTGAAAGCCGAAGGGGCCCGGGGGTCGGCGCGGGAGGTCCCCAGGTGGGGCAGCTGCGCAGAACGGGAGCCTCTCTAGCAAACAGCCCCACCAGCAATGAGTCACCTTCCTGTGTATCCTGAGGAAGCAGGACAAATTGGGGGGCAGGTGTGCGGCATGGGATGGGGACGGAGCAGGGACGGGGCTGGGGGTGGAGGGGGGACCAGAGAGCCTGAGGGTTACCAGTGTGGGGGGGAGAGGACCAGAGGGGGTGGCGGGGGGACCGGAGCGGGGGACCAGAGAGGTGGAGGGGGGAACCCGGGCCGGGGTGGTGGGGGGACCGAGGTAGGCTGATTGCAGCCTCCGGGGTCCCCGTGACCCCACCAGGAATTCCTGGATCGCTCCTGACTCCCGGGCTCGCTCCTCAGCCACGGTCCCCGGACAGAGCTTCTCGGGGGACCACCGTGTGGGCGTGTCCACAGCACCTGGGAGGCACGGGGAACCCCCATGCTCGTAGCTGTGTTCACTGCACACATTCTGTGCCCCAGGCCTTGTGCCGGGGGTGCAGAGGGGGCTTCACCGCGCGGCCTCGCCCCGGAGGCCGCAGTCTGGGGGGAACAAAGGACACGAGTCAGCCACCCAAACAGTGACGCCCTCCCCTGATGTGGGCCCCAAGGGCGGGCTTCCTGGGGTGAATGACGATGAGAAGGATCCCGTGCGGTCAGCTCCCCCCCCCCCCGGGGGGGGGGGGGGGGGGAAGGGGCCCGGGGGGGCCCCCCCCCCCCCCCCCGGGGACGGGTGTGGGGCAGAGAGGCCGTGAGTGCCCCCAGCCCTGCATCACCCCTCCTCAGGCCCCCCACTCCAGGCTCTGCAGAGACGGGGTCCTCACCCTCCCAGCCTCACACCCTCCGCAGAAGGAGTTTCCCTGACACCGTGATCGACCAGGCCGACCCACCCCCTGCTCCCCCCAACCTGGGTCAAGCCCTGTCGCTGGCTGGGGGGTGTCCCCTGGGTCTGCAGCACCCCACTCGCCCTGGGGGCCTAGCACAGAACACCCCCAATGTGGGTGTGAAAAGCCCATGGGGCCCGTGAGACTCAAAAGAGGCAGGAAGAGTGGGGGGCGCCCCCACACCCCCACCTGCACCCTCAGGCCAGAGTCCAAGACCCCCCAGGTTTGCTGCCCTGTCCTTCCCCAAACGGTTAGTCCATAATCGGCATCATTTCAAAGTCCAAGGCCACGTTTCAATTCTGCCCAAGTTATCATTTAGCCTTTTCCTGTTAAACATCTTACACTCCCCACCCCGAACTTGGGATTCGCAGAATCACTTGGTGGGAGGTTTGGGCAAAGCAGCCGAGCAGGGCCGGCGAAGAGCACTCCTGCCACCTGCTGGCCGTGCGGGAGCCGCTGCCGGGCCAGGGGCTCAGCGGACCCTGCAGACCCGGGGGAGGTGGGGGCGTCCCCAGGGCGGGGGCGGGGGGGGGGGGGCGGCAGGCTCGAAGAACCCACACCCAGCTTCTCAGACGCCGCAGTAAACACCCACTGCTCGCGACACTCCCCAGGGACCTGGGGGACCCCAGCCGGCCGCCCACCCCACCCTGGGCCTCTTCCCAGGACACCTGAGCCTGGGGGGCACCGAGCCAATCGGGGAGAGCAGGCCCTCGGGACAGGGTGTGCGAGACAAAGCCCCGGGGAGCCTGGGGGGCGTCGGGCAAAGGGGCCGGAAGGAGAGGGTCTTGGAGCCGCGGCACCTCTGTCCCCGAAGCCGGCCCTGAATGCCTACGGGGGGGGGGGGCAGTCTGTGGGCCCCCGAGAGGCCGGGCCGACCCCTGAGGGCCCAACGCGTGAGGAGGGGATCACGTGATCCCCGCTCAGAGCCACCACGTGAGCGACGCAGGGGGGCCCCCAGCGGTGGGGGGGTCTGTCCAGAGCCCAGCCCAGGCACCCGCTCCGGGCCAGAGAGCTGCCCCCCAGCCCCGGAAAACCCAGTCCCTCCCCACAGAACTCACCCTGACTCTCTTCTCTTCTCTGGTTCGTGTTTAGATCAGCTGCTTCACATAAATGCAAGATTCTGAACATCTTTGATATATTTTCGTACTTTTAAGCAAAACGTATTTTTATTAACAAAAATCACTGCATGTCCACATAGCAATTAAGGAGCTTCTTTAAATCGACTTTAAACAGACCTGAGCAACTTCACAACCTTTCCCACAAAGCACACATCTGACGATAAGCAGCCCGACCGCGTTTGTGACAGTGACATTTTCAGGGCTCAGGGAGGCCCGCGCAGGGAGGCCCTGTCCTGTCCACACAGCACCCAGTGGGCAAATAACACGTCCGCAGGGGCAGAAAGCGACGCAACACCAGTGACCTTGGAGAGCCTGTCCTCGCGGAGTCCGGGGCTGCCCTGGCGCCCTGGCTGCAGCTGGGGCCGCAGGGCCTGCCTGGGGGAGGACATCTGGGAGTGGACAGTTGTCACGGGGTGGTGGCTTCTGAAGGCCACAAAGACCACACACAGAGCAGGATCCGGTTGTCCCCGAGGGAGGGAGCCCCTGATGCTCCCCAGCTGGCTGCAAGCTTTCCAGAGAGCCAGAGGCTCCTCTCCGTGTCGGAGGGCACCGCCCCCCACAGTGCCCCGATGTCCCTCACAGCGCCCTGAGGGATCCGAGGAGGCCCCCGCCCCCACAAGCCCCTGCTGACCGGCGAGCACACACTCAGTGCCTTCTGCCTCCCTGCAGCCCCCGCACTCCAACAGGATACCTTGGAAAGTAATAGTGTATTTGAAGGTGGCGACTTACGTTCCCATAGACGAGGGGAACTGGAACCTCCCTATTCACCTGTGATCACGGCACGGGGACTGAGAGATTGAAACAGCTATTTGTCTACAAAGCTGGAAGTGGACCACTAATGAGGATGTGATTTATAATCGAGGCGGACACACCGTGTTTAAAATCTCTTCAAAGTGTTTTCTCAGAGACAGCAGTGGGCGGGCTGTAGGGTGGGTGTCCCCGTAGTCCCAGGGCCGCCTGCTAAGTCTGCACCTGCTGAGTGTTGAGGCCTGACAGGTGTGAACTTGCAGAGGAGCAAATTTCACCACATCCTCAGAGATCAAGATGAGCAAATTAAGTGAAGATCTGGGAGGAGCCGAGAGCTGGGGTCTTAGTAGACTTTCTAAACCGTGAACGTTGCGCATTTTGGCATTTGGCCTGACCTGACAGGCAGCATTTGTTTCCGAAGGGTGATGTTGATGTCAGGTGGTGATCGGAGCTGCAGGAGGAAAGGGTCCAAATGCCGATGCCCCCGGGGAGCCAAGCCGGATGTGGCCCCATCTCACACTCCAGGCTGTGTGTGCCCCACGTGTGCTGGGGACAAGCAAACAGACCCTGTGGCCGACTTGGCAGGACTCCCAGAGGAACGGACAGGATTCAAACACCCTCAGCTTGCTCCAAAGCTCACCTGGGTGCGTTTCCCACTGAGAACAAGAATCAAGACCAAAGCCTCAGATGAAACTACAGCCTCTGAGCCTGAAAGGGCTCCCGCTGGGGTGAGGAGGGGTGGGGAGGGGTGAGGAGGGGG
>NW_026057821.1:7313-24899 GCF_023721935.1 Panthera uncia
GGGGGGGGGGGGGGGGGGGGGGGGGGGGGGGGGAGGGGGGGGGGGGGGGGGGGGGGGGGGGGGGGGGGGGGGGGGGGGGGGGCGGGGGGGGGGGGGGGGGGGGGGGGGGGGGGGGGGGGGGGGGGGGGGGGAGGAGCCCCCACCTGAGCCCAGGAGGGCAAGCACTGAACTGCGTGGGTGGGCTCGGAGGCGGCTGGGCCCAGAAGGAGGTTCGAACCACCAGCTGTCTGGACTCCGAGGGGCAGACGGCTGGATACTCAGAAGACGAGCAGGATGGACAGGGATGTAACTGGACACAACTGAGAGCCGGCAGCCAGCAAGCCTGGTGGCCCAACAGGAGGAGACCAAGTTCGGTGCCGTGGGACCTTCCAGTGTCGGGGTGCGGGTCAGGGAACGGACCGTCTCGGGGTCCCTGGCTCCCCCAAGAAAGGTCGTCTTTCTGGTTATTGGGCTCTGTGTATTGGCGTCCATGCCTCGGGAGGGCAGCCACGGTCAGTGTCCCCCACAGCCAGACACTGAGACCCAGGTCGGAGCCGCGGCAGCCGCAAAATGAGCAGACAGCCTCGTGGCCACGTTGTGTGTCCTAGAGACGAATTCTTTAGGTCTCATGTCTACAAAGTCTTTACTTCGCCTGCAATTTCGAGAAATATTTTGACAGGATAGAGTCCTAGGCTGGCAGCATTTGTCTTGCCGCATTTTAATTAACGTGGCACCGCTGTCTTCTGGCTTGCGTTGTTTCTGAAGACAAATCGCCTGTCGTTTTTACCTGCGATCCCTCTACCGCCTCTGGGATTTTCTCTTTAGCATTTGTTTTAAGCAGTGCACCTTGACATGATTTTCTTCATGTGCTTGGAGTTTATTGAGATTTTTAAATGTGTGGTTTTGTAGTTTTCATCAAATTGGGGAAATTTTCCACCATTATTTCTCTAAAAAATTGAAAATACCAAGTGCTGGCAAGGAAGCGAAGCTGCTAGAAGTCTCTTCCATCCTTGGCAGGAACGTAAAATGAGGCAGCCAGTTTGGAAAACAGATTGGCGGTTTTTCCTGAAGTTCAACATACACTTGCCATATCAGCCACCAGTTCCTGGGTGTTGACCCAAGAGAAATGAACACACGCACCCTGCACGTGATGTGTACGTGCACATGGCAAGTGCTGGAAACAACCCAAAGCTAATGAGAAAATAACCCCAGGTGTCCATACGGTGGAATCCAGCAGAATGAACTTCCGAGGCAAACAGGAAAGTGGATGCGTCTCCGAGGCGTCGTGCTGAAAGAGAGAAGCCAGACTCAAAAGGCAACGCGCTGTATAAATCCCTTTACGCTGCGTTCTGACACCGGTCAATAAACGTCTAAATTTTGCCCCTCACCCAGATTTGGCTCCTCCTTCCAAAAACTCTTTGCCTGGACTGCCCTGCAGAACTGACCTCATTCCTCTGGGGTGGCGTCACCCCTCCTTCAGCACACATTTGCTGCACAGAGTCCCCCGCCAGGCTCAGGGACGGCGAGCCCACCATCAAAGAGCTCACAGCCTAGAGCAGCAGCGGACATACGGATGACAAGTCGCCGTGGACCCCAGATGAGAGGCCCCTCACTCGAGGGAGAGGGAGAGGGTGTCCAGAGCCTTCCTGGAGGTGGTGACTCTGCACTGAGCCTTCAAACACAAGTGGGAAAGCGTCTAGTCTCTCAGCATCAGGGATGACGCTCCCTGTGGGTTTTTTGTCCGAGTTGGGGAGGATCGCTTCTATTCCTGTTTTGCTGAGAGCTGTTGTCATAAGTGGGTGTTGGATTCTGTCAAATATTTTTTCTGCATCTACAAGTATGATCGTGTGGTCTTTCTTCTCCAGCCTGACGATGTGATGCCGTACATTTATTATCGAATGTTGATCTAGCCTCGCATGCCTATGAGTTGGGTTTGATTTGCTCATATTTTGTTAATCATTTTGCATCTATGTTGGTAAGAAATATCGGTCTGAGTTTTCTTTTCCTGTAATGACTTTGTCTTGGTAGTAGGGTAATGTGACCTCATAGAATGTGTTATAAAGTGTTCTCTCTGCTTCTATTTTCTGGAACAGATTGTAGAAAACTGATAAAAGTTTCTTCCTTAAATGTTTGCTAGAATCTACCAGTGAAGTCATCTGGAGCTGGTGCTCTCTGTTTTGGAAACTTATAGGTTATTGATTTAATTTCTTTAATAGATATAAGCCTATTCAGATCGTCTACCTCTCCTGTGTGCCTTTTTGTAGATCCCATCCTTCAAGGGATTAGTTTATTTCATCAAAGTTCTCGAACTTGTGGCATAGAGTTCTTCATTAACATTTCTTTATTATCCTTTTAATGTCTATGGGATCTGTAGTGATGTACCATCTTTCTGATATTAGTAACTTGTGTAATCTCTCTTTTTCTTAGTTGGCCTGACTAAAGGCTTATCAATTCTATTAATCTTTTCCAAGAACCAACTTTGAGTTTCACTAATCTTCTCTTTATTTTTCTATTTCTAATTTAATTAACTTCTCTGTTTTTTGTGTTTTTTTTTTTTTAAGATTTTATTTTTAAGTAGTCTCTACACCCAACACAGGGTTCAAACTCACAACCCTGAGATCAAGAGTCACATGCTCCACCGACTGAGCCAGCCAGGAGCCCCTCTGCTCTGTTTTTTATTGTTTGTTTTCTTCTACTTACTTTGGATTTAATTTGCTCTCCTGTTTTCTTCTACTTATTTTGGATTTAATTTGCTCTCCTTTTTCTAGGTTCCTGAGGTGAAAGCTTAATTATTGATTTTAGATCTTCTTTCTTATCTAACATGTGCTTTCTTCTATAAAAGTCCCTCTAAATACTGCTTTTGCTGTATCCTACCAATTCTGATAACTTGTATTTCCATTGTCATTTAAATTTTTAAATTTCTCTTGAGACTTTTCCTTGACCTATGTGTTGTTTATTCCCCAACTATTTGGGGACTTTCCAGCTATCTTTCTGTTACTGATTTCTAGTTTAATTTCATTGTGGTCTAAGAACAAGCTTTGTGTGATTTCTAGGCTTTTGTTAAGGTGTTAAGGATGTTGGTCAATCTTGGTGAATGTTCCATGTGACCTTGAGACAAATGTGTGTTCTGCTGTTGTTGGATGAAGTTGTCTACAGATGTCAACTATATCCAGTTGATTGATGGTGTTGTTGAGTTCCACCCTACCCTTACAACTTTCTGCTCGCTGGTTCCGTCCACTTCTGGTAGAGGCTGTGGCCATCTCCAACTCTAACAGCAGACTGGTCCATTTCTCCTTGCAGTGTTGTCAGGGTTTGCTTTATATATTTTGACCCTCTGTTGTTAGGCGCATACATGTCTACATTTGCTGACAGGTAGGGCAGTCAAGGAGGGGAAGGCATTATAGGGAGAGACACCAGGCCCAGAAAGTGAGGCAGGGCAGGGAGAAGGAGCTGGGCAGGGAGCGAGGTGAGGTTCAGGCCAGTTTGGCAAACCTAGCAAGGGGTGCCATGGCCTTTCCATCCCCAGGAGGCATATGGAGCTGTGCAGGGGGCTCAAACCACTGGGTGGTAAGCCTCGCCTGAAGGAGCCTGGCAGACAAGCACCAGATCCTCACATCCTGGTGTCTATGCCTTTGTGTGACTCCCTCCCCTTGAGTGTGGGTGGGACCCGTGACTTGCTTCTAACCAAGAAAATATGGTAAGAGTGATGGGGGTACACGGATTTGTGCGCGTGGTCACATTATGTTGGACTGCAACCCCATCTTCCTGGGTTGCTCTCTCCTCGGCTGAGGGAGGCAGCCTCACTGGGAGCACCACATGCTGGGACCAAGGAGCAGTCTCTGGCCAACAGCTGGCAAGAAACCACAGCCACCGTCCTACAACAGAGAGGAACTGAACGGGGCCAGCATCTTGAGTGAGCACGGAGCCCGTCCTCCCCAGCCAAGCTCCCAACAAGATGGCAGCCGCGCGAGTCCTGTGCGGGGGACCCAGCCTGTGTGCCCGGCCGCCCACCCACAGACACCCCGAGACGGTAAGCGAGCGTTGCCCGAGCTGCTGCCTCTGTGGCTGTTTGGTTTCATAGCAAAGGACAGTGAGCACCACCACTCATGCAGCTGGTGTCTAGGTCCAGGGCTCCGATGGCCTTTGAGAAACCTCAGTGGAGTCGAGGACAGCCTGGCCAATGCCACGGGGCACCTCGACGCTACTCGACACTCACAGCACCAAGAGCCATCGCGGACTGCGGCTGGGCTGGCTTCTGAGTCCTTACGGGAAGGAAGTGGGAGAGAGAACGGGTCCGGGCCATCCCCGTGAGTGGAATGACGCACGTGGGGTCAGCAGGGTTGGTGGGGGTCCCACGAGGCCGCGGCGCCTGGCCCCCCATCCCCAGCCACCCGCGGCCCCACCTCCCAGCTCCCAGAACCGCGTCCTGGGACAGTCACTGTAAGCCTGACAGCAAACGCCACCCCCGACATGACTTAACGAAGGCATAGCGACCGTGAGATGGAGAAGTGCGCTGTGTGGGGGTGCCGGGCTCTGGCGGCCAAGGCGTCCGCGTCGCTCCACGTTCGCCACACGAAGGCGTCACGATGCACATCGTTTGGGGAATTACGATCGCTTTCAAACGCCTTCAAGCGTATTCTCCACCCACGTCTCTGCGCTGGCTCTGGCCCCACTGCTGACCAGCTCCAGTTAAACCTGCCTTTCCTCATCGGGAGAAAAGACGGTGCGTTTTATTTTCAGTTGATTGTGGGAATCTATCAGGAGGACCTCCGGCGCGCCCCAGTTTCTCACACTGCCTGGAGTCGAGAAGGGGGGCCCCACCGGGCCTGCCCTTGCACCAGCCGGGCGCACACCTGTCTCCAGGCTGGGGGAGCCATGCGTGTGCGCAGGAGAGTGGGGGAGGGCCCATCACCGCCTCTAACCCCGCCCCCTGCTCTGCCTCCCGGCCCGTCCCCTCTCCAAGTCAACCCGAGGACCCCCTGCCCCGCCGCCCGCCAGCAGCACGCGGCCCCCAGGCGGCAGGGCGGCTCGCAGAACCTCGCCGTCCTCCGTGAGCCCCACCCTTCCACACACCCGTCACACACCCGCGGCCCGGCAGCCCCCAGGCGCCCCCGAGCCCCTGCCCTCCGGAGCCATCTCTTGGTGGCCACGAGGCCCCCACGGAACTCAGATGGTGTCACCCTGCTCGGGCCCCGGCAGGTGACTTCCCGGCCTCACCCCACCAGCCCCTCTCCCTCTCCGCCTGCCCCACGGCCCCCTCGCTGAGTGCTCCGAACACAGTCCCCCCTGGGGTCTCTGCACCTGCCTGCCTTCTCCCCAAGACTGGCCACGTGACCTGCAGGTGCAAAATGAAAAGGTCCCTGGCTCAAAAGTTATTAAGAATTTCAAGATGCCTACCCTCATAGCCCCACCTGGCTGGTTCCTCCCGCCCTCATGTGGTTCCTCTGCTGCGTTGTCCGAGCCCCTCTGCCTCGGGACCCCGTGGTGGCAGGACGGTGTCCACTGCTGGGGCGGCCTGGTGCCCCACCCGCCTGTCTGGGGGCCTGACGGCCTTCTCCGAGGGGCTCCTGCCACCCAGCCTCCCTCTGTCCTCCTCAGGCCGGTCCACTTGCCTCAGGCCGTCCGCCCAGGAGCAGCCCTGGCCTGCACGTGCTGTAAGACGCCTCCTCCAGGCAGCCTGCCCTGCACGCTGGCAATTCCTTCGTTGCTCAGCTCTTCTCTGGGAGGGGACAGAGGACGCTCACCCTTTGTCCCCATCTGCTGTCCTGACGCAGAGCCTGGCACACAGGAGGTCACAGGAAACACCTGTGGACCCGCACGGATGCGTGAAAGGAGTGAGCGAGGGAGTCTCGGGATATAGGAGACTTGAGAAGGAGCCAGAGGCGGAGGTCAAAGGGAGAAGACAGAGACAGAGCCACCCGGGCGGGAGCCAGGCCAGGGGCCAGACTATGCAGGATGTGGGCCTTACACAAAGCCCAGGACAGACAGGCATGGAGGGTGGGCAGGGTCGGGAGGGAGCTGGGGCCAGTGGCCGGCAGGGACAGTGTCGCTTAGCACCCCCAGGAGAAGGAGAGACAAAACCTGGGACCTGGCCGGCAGGTCTGGGGAACAGTGACTGGTGTCCCTGGTGCCCCCAAGCCAGACGTGGGCTCCCTCCCGGGTGACCAGTGTTCCCCCCGCCCCCCCCCCAGCCCTCGTCCCGCCCGTCCATACGGCTCCGCTGCGGCCAGTCCCGGCCCGTCTTCCCCTGCCGGCCCCTCCCGACCGTGAGCTCGCTTGTCGCACACACGAGGGGAGGTCCCCGACAGGGGAGGCCCGCTCAGGACGAGGGCACACTGACCGACCCTCGGGGGGCACGACCTACGGGCGTTGGCCACCGAGAGGTCAAGACGTGGGGGGACGTGGCAGCGCAAGACCGGCCAAAGCGATAGGACAAGAAAAACACTAAAAGAAGTACAGATTTGGAGGAAAACACGGACCCGTCATTACACACAGGACGTGGCGGGTTTACACGGAAAACCAACGGGACCAATTAACTGTCAGAACAAAGAGCTTGGGGGCTTCTAAACCCAACACCGACCTAAGCAACGAACCCGTGCTTCTCTACGTCTGGAAAATGTCACTGAGAGGATGTGGGCAGCGACCCACACGGGCCCGAGGGCTCTCGGGGGCTGCGCTGAGCTCGGCTTAGAAGGCAGGGGTCAGCACGCGCGCGGCCGTGGGAGCCCTCGGGCTCGGCCCCCGCGGGGCCGGGCCTGGAGGCTCGCTTCCTACAAAGAGAATACGGCCAAGTGACGTGATGTCACTCCCACAGAGAGCTCACTGGACACCGAGGTCCCCCCACACCCCTGAGCACGTAACCTCACCCGCCGGCCCCCCGTTTCTCATCTGGAACACGGGGGTGAGAACACCAGGGCCGCAACGGTTAAGGCCTTAGAGGAAATGAGGTGACCCGTGTGGCGGGCTCCCGCCCTGGCCACCGCCCCCAGCCCCTCCCCCACAGCTCAGGCCGGCCTCGGCCTCGGCCGAAAGCAGGCGGAGGCGGGCGGCCTCTGGCAGCGGGCTCAGGCAGCGAGGGGCTGAGTCCCCATCGCCGGCGCCCGCCACCGTTCCGGCTCGTACCCCAGCCCACTGAGCCCCAGGGCCCCCAGACGGCCCAGCCCGCTGCCAGGGCCCGCACGAGCCTCTTCCAGGCGCCCTGCCCAGCGGCCTCGCCGGGCGGGCAGGCCGTGGCGGGGCTGGTCAGCGGTCTGTCGATGGCCTCCTGCCCGCTTCCCAAGCCCGGCTCCCCTCTGCGGCTCCCAACCTGCACCGCCCCGATGCCCCGGAGCAGGGGGGGTGGGCAGTGGGGCCAGGCGGGAGGGGGTGTCCGGGGCAAAGACGCTGAAGGGACCACCCTTGGAGGCAGCGGGAAGCCTGTGGGCGGCCGGGGGCCCCTGGCTTGCGTCTGAGCGGGGCACGGGGTGTGCGGCCGTGTGGGGGCAGGGGTCAGGGGTGGGACCGCGACGGGGGGCAGTAGATGTGCCCAAAGGGCCGAGTGGGAGCATCTTCAGAAGCAGAGTCCGTAGGTCCTGGGGACGGTACAGCCCAGGGGGCTGAGGGGCCCCAGGAGGCCAAGGTTGAGCATTTTCTTGGATGTTTGGGGCCATGTTAGATACTTTTCTGTGGAATGAGTCCATAGTTGCCCCTTTTTTTCTATCCTTTGAACACTATTTGTAAACTTCTATACGTTAAGGAAAGCCCTTTTCCAGTGGTTTGAATTGCAAACACTCTTTCTAATTGTCTTTTGACATTGTAAAACATTTTTGGAGGGCCATGCATGCACAAATTTTTTGATTTTACCTTGCTAAATATATTACTATTTTCTTTTATAGTTTCTGGAGGTGCGGTCATATTTTAGAAGATCACACCCCCTCCACGGTTATAGACACTTCATGATTTTCTTCTGGAATTTTAATGATTTCATTTTGACCCATCTGAAGTTTACCTGCTGTAAAGAAAAATAATCGCGGCCTTAAAGGGGTATACATGTACGTTTCTATCACAAAAAGAAAAAAAAAGTCTCAGGACCGGTAGGAAAGCTCTGCGTGCCTCCCGAAGACCCAGGCTCTGCCATCCTCCATGGCCCAAAACAGCGGCTCCAGCGCCTTCCACCACGTCCACATTCCAGCCAGTAGAAAAGAAAAACCAGTAGGGAGGAGTACTCCTCCTCCTGCAGAGGGCATTTCTCTGCGGTGACGGGGACGCTTCCTCGGCCTCACCTGCTACAAGGGAGCCTAGGGGGATCTAGGCATTATTCCAAAAGGCTTCACTAGAGAATGAGGGGGGCGGGGCGGGGAGGATCAGTTGGGATCTGGGCCACAAGCATTGCTATGGTGTTGTGGGAAGGAGAGCCTGCTCCCACCGAGGGGGAGACCCCAGAAAGGACGGAGCGGGGGGGTGGGGGGCTCCCAGAGAGGGCACGACCAGGGGGAGAGGAGACACAGGGATCCCCGTCTGCCACGGGGAGCTGGGGAAGGGGCCTGACCAGGGCAGAGGGGACGCGGGAGCCCTAAGCCACACGGTGAGCATCGCACACACCACTGCGACACGAGGGGCTGGGCCATGGTTCTGCTCCTTCGCGCTCGGAGCAGAGCCTCACCACCCGGCGAGGAGAAGCTGAGTGGGTCCGGGCGTGACTCCAGATGCCCCCGTGTCCAGCCAGTGTCCGCTGAGACCGCAGGACCCTGCACCGGGGTAACGGGAGAGCAGGCCAGCAGGGCTCCCAGGGGAGGTTGGTGCCTGCATTTACCCACCCCGGGCTGCCCAGGCCCCCGCCTTCCAGGGCTCCCAACGTGTCTGCTGGGCCCTTGCACACCAGCACACCAAGTCGCCCCGGGGGACTCCCCTGCCCGCTCGCCCAGAGGTCCTCCAGCTCTGGCCACGCCCCCAGCAGCAGCTCCAAGCAGCCCACCCCCAACCGCCCCTGCCCAGGCGGGGCCTGTCTCCACCGGCCCAAGGGTGCAGGGCGGACCCAGGACCCTGGGGCCAGGGAGAGGGCCTGACAGGGACTTGAATGCCTGGACACCAACCCCCTTGGCCCTGAGCCAAAGGAGACCCCGACACGGGTGTCCTCGCCTTAATCACCCTGCAAGAGATACGAATCCAAGAAATGCCTCAAATCAGCTTGAAAAGTGGGTCAGAGATAACACACACACACACACACACACACACACACACACATACGCACACACACCCTTGTGGAAAAGAGCAAGAACCCGTGGAAAGTGCCACTGCCCCCCACCCCCGGGGACGCCTGCAGAAGGACCAAGGAGCCTGACACCCGCACACGGGTGAGCACGATCTCACTGCACCTGCTTTTGCGTCTGTATCATTTCACTTTGGGATTCATGTCTGAAATAGTAACAAGGTAATGAGCAGCTGAAGAGCGGACGCCACGATCCCATTTTTATAAACTCCAGGAGGGGGAGAAGGAACAGACACGTCGTACCTGTGTTGTAAAACAGCTCAAGAAAGGAAAAAAGAAAAAAAAGCCACAAGAGCCCAGGGCCCCTTGGTGCTTCACCGAAGCAGGCAGTGGGGTCCCAGAGGTCCCAAACGGTGCCCTCGGCCCTGGGCAGCTGGTCACCGCCAGCCCTACCCAGCCCCAGGTTTGGGCCAAGGCACAGCCACACCCCGCTAAGGGCCCTCCGGGAGGCTTCCAAGGAGACGCCCCAAAAGGTCAAAAGAGCCCAGGCAGGAGAGTGCTGCCTGCTGGGGGTCCCAGGTGTGGAGGGACCAACCACCCGAGTGACCTGGGACTGAGGAGGCTCCCAGGATGTGGTGCTGATGCCCAAGTCCTGGGCAAGCAGGGCAGATGGTCCCCCTTCCGGTGGGTGCAGAGCAGGCCGCTCCCAGGAGGTGGCCCGGCGGAGCCCCAAGGAGATGGCAGGTGCCAGCTCCAGCAGGGGGCAGGCAGGAGGAGCCTCCTCACCTCCCTCAGCCCCGTCCCTGACCCCTGCCCTGAGCGTGGCCCAGGGAAGGGCCCCGGGGGCCAGGCTGGTTTCTAATGAAACCTTCAGAGCAGCACCCGGGGTGGGGGTGGGGGTGTCTGGGGCACGGCCTCACGGGGGAACCATCTGCCCTCCTCCCTGACACCCCTGCAGCCTGTCCCAGGTGACCGGCCAGGCGCCAGGAGGCAAGAGTCCCTCCAGGAGATGCCACTAAGAAAAAGCTCCCTCTGCTCAGACTCAGGGACCTCCAGCATGACTGGGACCGGGAACAGGACCGGAACCGGGACCGGAACCAGGACCAGAACCGGAACCCGGACCAGAACCAGGACCAAGATCAGGACTGGAACAAGGACCAGAACCGGGACCGGAACCAGGACCAGGATCGGGACCAGCGGGCCCGGGGGGGGGGGGGGGGGGGGGGAGGAGGTAGTACAGAGCAGTCACTCCAGGCCACCAGCCACCATCACCAGTGGGAGTTCTGGGGCAAACCCCAGCTCCTAACTCCACGGCAGCCTGGGCCTTGTCCACAGCGACACCCTCCCCCCAACCCCGACAGGCTCTCCACAAGGGCCGGTGGTCCTGGGGGAGCCGCTGCTGGTAGAAAGCGTCTGTCAGACACAGGACAAGACTATCAAAGGAAGACATTTTATTTTTTCAAGTTTCTATGGAGATGTTACAAACAATGGAGACTGAAGGGGGGCGGGGCGGGGGGAAGACATTTAAAAATTTTAAACTACCAGTTTAAAATAAAAATATGATTAGATAAAATAATAAATAATGCCATCCATGACAATTTTAAGATGAAGGCATGTCACGTGCCTCAATGAGGTGGCCGGGGACAGGCTGCTGGGACCCTGACCCTCACCTGGCCTCCGGGCTGCAAGCCCGCCCCGGCATCCTAGCGATGGAGGAATGAAATGGCCACACCATCCAAATCTTGACTTTATTTTTTAATATAAAAACTGCATTTTTGGAAACCCACCCTACCTTTTCCCCTAACATAATGCTTTACCTCTTAAAAATAAAAATAAAGTACTAATTCTATATACATCACATGTACCATACAAAAATGTATCCAAAGTTTCTATTGCTACCAAAGTGTTCTAAATTAAAACAAGTTACAGAAAGCCCCTCATTGTAAACAAAAGATTACAAGTTACAAAATCAAAGAACACACAGCCAGAGTCATTTACACAACAACCAACACATCCTGCTCCCAAAGCAAGTCGAATCTGTATGTGCCTGTATAAAAATGCATATCAATATACTTTTGCAAATTTATTTTTCATTATAAAGCAAATGAATACACTTTCTACAATAAATAACCCGCTGGAGGCACACCCGTGGAAAGCTGGGGCAGACGGGCGGAGGAGGCGGACGAGGACGGTGAGGACACGGGGGAGGGGTGGGGGGGGTGGTAAGCGCCTGCCCCAGCCCCCACAGGGGGGGCGGAGTGTTTTTGGTGATTTGCAAGTGATGTACACAGCATAAATCTATTCTCCACCTCTTTCCACAAAGTACCATTCAAAATAATGTCATTTTCTTTCTTAAAATACACATTTGTCATTGTAAATTTACATCCCGTCTTATTAAATAGTGGTACTCCGTGTAAAGAGTATGATTTACAAAATTATTAAACATTCAAAAGTCTTTAAAAAAAAGCTACAGATCAAAGAAAGTGACGCAGGTGCAGCCTCCGGCGTGACCCGTGCCGGGCACGGGAGGAGCTCAGCAGACGCGCCCGCGCCATTCACAGAGCGCCCAGACGGGGACGGTTTCACAGAGAACTTGGAAATAAAACCTGCCCTCCCGAGGGAGGGGGAATTAAAGAACCAGGCCTAGAGATCAGAATAAGTTAAGTCTGGAACAATATACACGCATATACAGCTTATCCACACTATGGACAAGGCCACGGGAAGGCGGGCAGGTCAGTCGATGTCGCTGAGGTCGCTGGTGGGCTCCCCGTGCACACGGCTCAGGTGGCTCATCGCGCGGTCGAAGGCGACCCTCACGGCCTTCCTGATGCTGGAGTTTCTCCCCTCCATCATTTTCAGTTTGTCTATGGTCTCGTCCATGCCGAGGGGGACCATTTTGGACTTGGGGAGCCATTGCCTTTTGAAAAGAGAAAAGCCGGAGTGGCCGGAGCCGTCCGCACGGCTACTCGGACGCACTTGACACGATGCCCTGGCAGCTCCGAGCCCCCAGTGGGGAAGAGCAGCCGACGTCAGGCGCTCAGCGGCCAAGGGAGGGAAGAGAGGCTCGTGCCCTGGAACCCGCGCCCCCCCCCCCCGAGGGCGCGGCCCCATCGGCCAGCCCTCACGGGCCAAGGACAGGGGCACGGCCCAACCTCCTGCCAACCCCGGGAGAGTCCGGGGGACTCGGGGAAGGCGTGAAAATCAAGTCGTCCCCATCAAGTCGTCCCCACCTCTCATCCACAACACTCCCCACAGGGCCACTGGATCCTGGAGGCTGGCGGGAGACAGGCGCCACCCAGCAGCCTTCCACGCCTTCCCTGAGTGGCCACCGAGGGTCACGCGCAGGAACGCTGACGCACGCACACGCTGCAGGTGCACGCACGGAGTGGGGGTGGGCAGGGGGCCCGGCCGCGGGGCAGCCGACGGGCCTCGGACCAGACAAGGCAGGCACAGGCCTCCACGGGGTCTGATCGGGAGCGCGGCACGGGGCAGAGAGACACGGGGCGCGGAGCGCTGGTGGCCGCGCGTGGCCGCACACACCCGACCCAGCCGTCCTCACCAGCGCCGGGGGTGCCCGGGGCGCTGGGAGGGCCCGCGCCCCGCCGCCGGGCCCCCACGGCCACCCACACCGGGTAGCCCTGCTTCGGGCACAGCAGGGGCCACGGTCCTGGGGGCAGAGAGCCTACGCCGGGGTCACCGGGGGCCCCTCATCAGCACAGCAAGCTTTCAGACCGAGAAACGGGGACACGGGCCACGTGCACCTCGTGAGCGCTCGGGGGGGCAGCACCGGAACCCGGGACCGTCGGGGTCTGAAGCAGGGAGGGCCTCCAGGCAGCGTGCTGGGGTCCGGAGCCCACACCCCAGAGCAGCATGGGGACCCACACACACAAGAGGCGAAGAGACCGGGCCGGGCCGGCGGCAGAACCCCACGGGCCCGGCTATTCGCACGCGGCTCCGTGAGAGGCTCACAGGCGGAGGGGGACGGCCCCCCGTGGCCTCCGCACACCACACGCGCCCCACGGCCTCTGAGCCAGCTCGGCACCCGGGCACCCGCACTCACCAGCTTCTCTTGTTGTCAAAAAAGAGAACGAGGAACAGCCTCTCGTCAGCCTTGGTCTGCATGTGCTCGCCGACCTTCAGCACGTCCAGCGGTGGGGCCGGGATGGTGACCCCGTTGTGGTGGCCGGGCACGCGCGGCATCTTGGGGTCGATGATCTGCCGAGGGAGGACACGTGTGGGTCACGTTTGAGAGCCCCCCACCGTGCCCCCGGAGCTCTCTCCCCAGGCTCCGACTCGAGGTGGGTTCTGAAGCAGCTCTCCCAACACCAACGCCCTGTGCGGGCGGCTCTCGGGCGCTCACGGGACACCTGTCCCACGAGGGCAGCGGGACAGCCCCGGACCTGGGACAAAGGCCACACCGCTCGGTGCCCCGGCTCCCCAGAGGGCGGCCCCACGGACCCCCACGCCCAAACCCCACGCCCTGCAACCCCGAGGCTCACCAGGGCCGGATACGAGGGGTAGCCGCTGCACTTGGCCCACACGACTTTCAGAGGCTCGAGAACAGAGGCCGCGGCGTCGGAGGAAATCCACATGCTCTTCTGACCGACCTCTGGGCAGAGAGAACGGGCGCCGTGAGGGGCCAGCCGGCCCAACCACGGCCCGGGGCTGCCTCCTGCAGTGAGAGCTCCCCCCCACACTGACAAGCCAGCACCAGCCCGTCCTCGGTGCTCCTCTAGGTGCTGCAATTGGGGGAGCCACCCCCCCCGCCAAGGTCCCACATCCGGCTGCAAATGACAGGCGAGCCTCACGTCGGGTGCGGGTGGCCTGCACAGAGGAATGGAGCATTCCACACAAAAAATGACAAACCGCGGGATGAGACTCTCGCTGTCCCCCCGTGACCGCTGTCCCCGTCGGGGGCGGGGGAAGGGGCGTCTCGCACAGACACCCCGGGATGGAGGCCCAGGGAGTGGGGGAGCCGGAGCCCTCCCGGCAGAACGGCCCCCACACCACGGCCACCTCGCGGAGACGCGGACACGGAGGGCAGGCGGGCTCACCTGCGGCGATCCTGGCCGCCTTGGCGTAGTTCCCGTTCTCGATGCAGGAGATCAGCTCGCTGCGGTCCTCTAGCGTGTGTCTGCGCACCAGAGCGGGCTTGCCCCGGCCGCACTTGGGCGCGCTGAAGCTTTGGGAACAAGAGTGGAGCAGGGTCACAAAGCTTTGCCCCTTCCCCTCCCTCCGGCGGTGGCCCCGGAGCCGGGCCCTGCAGAAGCCGGGCCGAGGGCCCCACGGCGACCCACACGGGGCCCCGGTTACAAAGAGGTGTCCACGGGGCGGACGGGCAGGGCCGCGCTCGCCACCCTTCTGATAAGGGAAGACTTCGGGAGGGAAAGACAGAATAAACGTCACCACAGGCTGAAAATCTATTAATTTCCTCTGTGGTTGCACTTCCTATTTCTGGTGAAGAGGCACAGGGCAGTCCCCCAGGGACGGGGCGGGTGGGAGCGGGCCCCCCAAGCCGTGCCCACCTGGAGTCACAGAGAGGGCTGCTGCTGGACGAGATGCTGGACTCCGAGGCGCAGCGTCGTCGGGGCGCAGCTCTCCTCCCCGGGGCGCCCCCCAGCTCCTGCTCACTCCGTGCGCCCCCAAAGCCATTGGTGAGACCTGCAACACAGGCACGCGGGCCCCTGAGCTCAGCACCCCGGGGCCCACGACGCGCCACAGCTCTCCCCGTCTGCGGGCCCACGGCGGTTCTTCCCTGACCCCCCGGCCCCGAGGCGCCGACGACACGGGAGACACACGAGTGCTTCGCGACACATCTCGCTCGGCGCTCAGAGCAGCCCGGTCTGAGGGTGGTGCTCTTCCCAGGAAACAAAACGCCCGACAGGCCCCGCAGAGCTAAGAGCGTGCGGTGACTCCCCCCCAGACCCGCAGACTCGCCTGACCGGCCCCCGCCGCGGGGGGACCGGCCCCTCCTGGGGCAGTGACGCCACCACCAAGAGCGGGTTCATTCGCGGGCGCGTCGCCAGGAACACAGGAACCTCAAACACCCGAGACCCTCCAAAGCAGAAATCGCGCTCTCTTTAGCCGGAGCCGCCCTCGTCCCAAAGCACCGCAGCTACTAGCATGCGGTGGGGGGGGGCGCGACCCAGGGCCGAGGCCACACATCCGGGCTTCCTTCCCACAGCCCACGGGAGCGAACAGAACCCGTCGACTCACGATCTGGGAAGTGTCTGAAACTCAAGGCACGTCTCAGAGTCCAACCACTTCCTCCAAAAGAGCCCCACCTCACGTCGGGCAACAGAAGGCATCTGTCCACGCGCCCGCCCTCGACGCCGGGATGGGACGGGGTGGTGACGGGGAGCCGGGCCGCCCCCTCCGGGTCCCACAACCAGACAGTCGTGTGCACGTTTCTTTCCCCAAATAGAATCCCGTTCCCACACTGAAAAATTTTTAAACCCAGTTCTTTAGAAGTTGAGGCCAGATTACAGGATTTTCTCATCTGCCTTACGTGCTTCTCTGTGTTTTCTCAGTGACAAAAACACATGTTAAACGAGGGCAACGAACCAACTCTGGCGGTGGCTAAGAAATGAAAACGCGAGCAGTGGCTGAGCGCGGCTGCTCACAGACTGAAGCCACGTCTTCCTGAAGTAAATTCATCAGACATCTCGCTCCACTTGTTAGACTCAACAGCACCCGCTTTAAAGAAAACTTACTATTTTTCACTCGTAAATCTAATTCACATTTTTCTAGCGGAAACTGTGGTCGGCTGGGGGTGCCACACTCACTTGTGGAATTTGGACATCCGTGGGCCCGTGAAATACAGCAGGTGAGCAGATGGCCCAGGGCCGAGAGCCGGTTCCAGCCACACTCGCCAGCAGGCCGGGGGACCAGAAAGAGGTACAGCGACCCCCAGGGTCCCCCAAGGCCAAGAGGTCTCAGGAGACGCAGAAGGCGGCAGGTCCCCAAGAGCAGAGAGACCCCAACTCGGAGGCAGGCAAGTCAGAGACAGCCCGCCCAAGCCAGACACGCCGACAGAAGGAGGGAGCCCGGGGTGCAGGATCCAGGTCCGAGAGAAGGGGCAGCAGTCCGGAAGGCGCGTGTCCAGCACCCAGAACCAGCGAGGCTACGAGGACGCAGCCTGTGCCCTCAGGGGAAGCCCAAGGACGGCACCGACTGGCCGGTGCAGACACACCCTGTGGCAACCAGCAGGCACGGCCGCAAGGCCACACCTCTCGCAGCATCAACTTGGAGCTGAGGCCTAGTGGTTCTCGATGGCCTCACTCCGCGTCTAAACCCCCTCAGCCTTCTAGGGGCAGCTTCGCTTAGGCCGGCAAAGCCGAGCCTTTCCGAGCAGAGCTGACGGGGGGGGGGGGGGGGAGCGGGGCCCGCAGGAGACCAGGTGCGCCAGGAAGAGTCCTGCAGGGGGCCTCTTCCTGTCCTGCCGTGATCGCTCGGAAAAGCGAGAGGACGAGCAGGCGGCACCCAGAGCGCACCTGGCAAAGGTCCGACTAAGGCCGGGAGCCCGAGCAGCGGCAGCCACGGCCAAGGACGCCCGGCACCCACGGAACCAAACCACGGAACCTGGCACCTGCACAGCATGCCTGGCGAGAGCCAGCTGAAGCCACTCCCCCCACGCACCGCTAAGGGGGAGAGATGAAAACGCGGCTCAGTGCTCGGTCTGAGAAACCAGAGAACGACCACGTCTCCCTCGACTTCCCTCAGGATTTAGGAGGACACGCACATCCACGGTGACTAGTTCCTACACACGGTTCTTCCCGGTGCCCAGGAAACGTCACCGAACACCCACTAAACGGCAGGCACCACAGACAGACCCAAAGCAGCAGGCCTCACGGTGGCCGGGGCGCCCCGACGCCTCCCTGCCCCCTCACTGGCCTCGACAGGCCGACAGGCTCCCTGTGCAAACAGACTCCTCCTGCCGGCTGCGGCCCAGGGAGCCCACCGGCCCCGCCCTGGAGACCCTGCAAGGACTTGCAATGACATCAGGTTCTGGGGGTCAGCACAGAGACGGGCCCACGGATCATGTGCAAACAGCAGGCATCCGTACGGCGCCTGAGCCCCAGCCTAAAACCTACTTTTAACAAAACTATTTCAACAAGAAGTAATTTTTTCAATGGCGTAAGTCAAACTGGTACACTACAAAAACCAAACTGAAAGACAGGTGGCCATCTGGAGGAGGCCAGTGCCCCCGGAGCACCCGGGCCTCATGAGGACCTCTTAGGAGGCAAAAGACACGCTGACCTTCCCTCTCCGCCCCACAGGCACCACACCCCGAGCCAAGGGGGCCCTGGCCCAGCCGCTCCCCACCCAGTCGAGGCCTTCCCAGGGGACACCTGGGCTGGGCCGCGTGGCGAGGGGGGGGGCCCCAGGGGCCTCCTGAGACAGCCGACCAGCAGTGCCAG
>NW_026057822.1:0-1452 GCF_023721935.1 Panthera uncia
GGATGGCTTGTTCTAGTTTCGAGAAGAATGCTGGTGCAATTTTGATTGGGATTGCATTGAATGTGTAGATAGCTTTGGGTAGTATTGACATTTTGACAATATTTATTCTTCCAATCCATGAGCAGGGAATGTGTTTCCGTTTCTTTATATCTTTTTCCATTACCTTCATAAGCTTTCTATAGTTTTCAGCATACAGATCTGTTACATCTTTGGTTAGGTTTATTCCTAGGTATTTTATGCTTCTTGGTGCAATTGTGAATGGGATCAGTTTCTTTATTTGTCTTTCTGTTGCTTCATTATTAGTGTATAAGAATGCAACTGACTTCTGCACATTGATTTTGTATCCTGCAACTTTGCTGAATTCATGTATCAGTTCTAGCAGACTTCTGGTGGAGTCTATTGGATTTTCCATGTATAATATCATGTCATCTGCAAAAAGTGAAAGCCTGACTTCATCTTTGCCAATTTTGATGCCTTTGATTCCCTTTTTTTGTCTGATTGCTGATGCTAGAACTTCCAACACTGTGTTAAACAACAGTGGTGAGAGTGGGCATCCCTGTCGTGTTCCTGATCTCAGGGAAAAAGCTCTCAGTTTTTCCCCATTGAGGATGATGTTAGCTGTGGGCTTTTCATAAATGGCTTTTATGATGTTTAAGTATGTTCCTTCTATCCCGACTTTCTCAAGCGTTTTTATTAAGAAATGGTGCTGAATTTTGTCAAAGGCCTTTTCTGCATCGATTGACAGGATCATATGGTTCTTATCTTTTCTTTTATTAATGTGATGTATGACGTTGATTGATTTGTGAATGTTGAACCAGCCCTGCATCCCAGGAATGAATCCCACTTGATCATGGTGAATAATTCTTTTTATATGCTGTTGAATTCGATTTGCTAGTATCTTATTGAGAATTTTTGCATCCATATTCATCAGGGATATTGGCCTGTAGTTCTCTTTTCTTACTGGGTCTCTGTCTGGTTTAGGAATCAAAAAATACTGGCTTCATAGAATGAGTCTGGAAGTTTTCCTTCCCTTTCTATTTCTTGGAATAGCTTGAGAAGGATAGGTATTATCTCTGCTTTAAAGTTCTGGTAGAACTCCCCTGGGAAGCCATCTGGTCCTGGACTCTTATTTGTTGGGAGATTTTTGATAACCGATTCAATTTCTTCGCTGGTTATGGGTCTGTTCAAGCTTTCTCTTTCCTCCTGATTGAGTTTTGGAAGAGTGTGGGTGTTTAGGCATTTGTCCATTTCTTCCAGGTTGTCCAATTTGTTGGCATATAATTTTTCATAGTATTCCCTGATAATTGTTTGTATCTCTGAGGGATTGGTTGTAATCATTCCATTTTCACTCATGATTTTATCTATTTGGGTCATCTCCCTTTTCTTTTTGAGAAGCCTGGCTAGAGGTTTGTCAATTTTGTTTATTTTTTCAAAAAACCAACTCTTGGTTTC
>NW_026057823.1:0-10877 GCF_023721935.1 Panthera uncia
AATCCTCACGTTACAATGTAGATTGATGGTTATGGTGGTGATGATGGAAGTTAATGTTCTTCCTCAGCCTGGACATTGACAAAAACTTGGAAATGTGCGTACTAAAGGGAGACTTGAGAGGGAAATGTAAATTACCCAGTTAATGGGTTTTCCCCAATATAAATGCAAAAACCGCTTTCGTCTTCAGGTCACCATGTAAATCACATGGCTGCTTGGCAGTTTTACATTCTGCCGGGTTCTGTGCGGAGGTGATTACCAAGAACTCTGGAGCAGGGTGGCTATTTGAGTTTAGATAGCCATGAGGGGTGTGCAGAAGGCTAGGAAGACCTGTGTTTAGTCTGGAAGGGAATTTGCTGACCACATCTGTCTTCTGAAGTTCAGTTTTTCTTCCTGCCTCGGGAGTCAAACTCACTGTAAATAATTTGTGACTCTTCTTTTTTTTTTTTTTTTTTAATTTTTTTTTTTAACGTTTTATTCATTTTTGAGACAGAGAGAGACAGAGCATGAACAGGGGAGGGGCAGAGAGAGAGAGGGAGACACAGAATCAGAAGCAGGCTCCAGGCTCTGAGCCATCAGCCCAGAGCCCGACGCGGGGCTCGAACTCATGGACCGTGAGATCGTGACCTGAGCTGAAGTCGGACGCTTAACCGACTGAGCCACCCAGGCGCCCCAATTTGTGACTCTTCTAACTCAGCCTTCCTTTCTGTGTTTCTTCTCTTCTCCCTCCCCCCCCCCCCAAAGAATCCTGATTTCCTATGTATGTTTTCATTGTTAGTGAGTGAACACCTGGTGAGACATAGGGCTTAAACTAAGGTCCCCCAATTTCATTGTCTTCACAGAAGTCAGTAATTTGCGAGATTAAATAGTGACCATCGGATAGAGCAAAAGTGCTTTTGTTACAAGATATACTTAAAATTTTTTAACCTCAGTCTTTCTCAAGGAAAGGAAACTCAGTCCCAGTGATTCTCAGATGCTGTTGCTTATTATCCCTATTTTTTTTAAATACAGGGGTGCCTGAGTGGCTCAGTCGGTTAAGCATCCGACTATGGCTCAGGTCATAATCTCACGGATCGTGGGTTCGAGCCCTGCATGGGGCTCTGTGCTGACAGCTCAGAGCCTGGAGGTTGCTTTGGATTCTGTGTCTCCCTCTCTCTCTGCCCCTCCCCCATTCACACTCTGTGTGTGTGTGTTTCTCTCTCAAAAATAAACATTTAAAAAAATTTAAAATATAAAATCGTGGACGTGAAGAGTAACAATGATGTATCAAGGACTATTTGATTGGTAGGTGCTACCTGACAGTCTTCTTCTGTGTTTTGCTTCGTATTTGCCTGGCTTTCCAGACCATTCCACATCAACTGGTATTGCAAAGTAATACCAAGTCCTGGGGGTGTTCTGGAATAACAGGAGAGGATTCTGATTTCTAAATGTCAAGCACATGAACTGTAGTTAACTCACTCCTTCATTTTTTCATGACTTTTGTTTACTAATTTGCTTCTTTATTTTATTTCATTTCCTGTGGTTGTTTATCATATAACAATTGTTGGCTACAAGCCTAATTTTAAAAACTACGACAGCAATGTGGCCACGGAGCCACATGCTGACCACCTTGCCTGGAATTTGTAAATTTGCTGGCAGTGTGCTGTTATTATTTTTATTGCTTCAAATGACAATAACTACTGAATAAATATGACCAAAGGGAGCTGTCACCAGAGTATGTCTGCATAACCACTAGAGCTAGGGCTCATGGTATCATGATGCACACTCAGTCCCCTGTGGCCCTTGTTATACCACAGACCCTAATACCGCCCCATAGACACATGAAGGACATTCAGCAAATTGGCTGAAACGTTTATGCTTATGTGGCAGGCGGGAGCCGCTATACTCGTGTCCTGCTAACCACTGATACTGATGCAGACTAACTTGACTTCCTATAGACGAGTGAGGCAGTAAAGCCCACTATGCTTTGGTCTTGCCCACAGGTGCTATTTGTGAGATACTAACTGTTGGGGTTGAGTGAACTCAATGAATGTCACCCAAGTTCAGGACCAATTGAGAGACAGAGGGACAAGAGTTAGACAGTTGGAAATGAGAATTACCACCTTTGTTACTGATAACACTATGCTGGGAGACATGGCTTAGTTATGGTCAAAGGCTTGCATACCATTCTTTTTGACTAAACAGACTCGTGTCCCAAATGCCATGCCTCCTGTGAGACGGAGCTGGCCCTGGTAAGCCCCCACTGAGTAGAGAGAGCAGAGCAGAAGGTATGCTTTCTCCAGGCACGCAGACATCAAAAATCCCCAGACAGGAGGGGAGGGGCTGAGCCCTGCCAGCTCAGATCTTTTCCTCCACTCACCATTCCCCTTCTCCTTGCAAGGAATCCAAGGGCAGAAAGACCAGCACTGCTGTCCTAATAGGGACTTCTGACATAGGGAAGCATGACTCCAGGGGAAAGGCGGTTCCCAACCACCCTCAATACACTGTGTGCCAGGTCCCCTGCTAAGAACTCTACCTGCACAATCTCCTACACCACAGCTATCCTGTGAAGTGCTTTGTATTAACATGGAAGCTAAGGCATCATAAGGCAAGACGTGTCCTCAGGATCACACAGCTAGAAAGTGAGTGAACAAAATGCATTGTTTAGTCTACCTTACCCCAAAGCCTATGCTCTTTTTTTTTTTAATTATTTTAATCTTTGTTTTTGAGAGAGAGAGCGAGTGGGGGAGGAACAGACACACACACACACACACACACACACACACACACACAGAATCTGAAGCAGGCTTCAGGCTCCGAGCTGTCAGCCGGAGCCTGACACAGGGCTGAGCCAAAGTCAGACACCAAAGCCTATGCTCTTAACCAGAGTTCTGTGAAGTCTCAGATGTTTTACATTCATAGTACTTCTTACCTTGGTGTGTACCTGGACAGAATGCCACATCACTCAATTTTCTTGGTTTCACTATCTGCTCAATGGAGAGAGCTACCAAGTTATCCTGATTTAGAGGAGAGAACTCTTACAAAGAATAGATCATAAATAACATAAAGAATGTTTGTAAATTACATTTAGCCGACACACACATGGATTCCCAGTGAATCCACATATGGATGAAGGATATACACTTTAAATGGGGAGAACAGTGTGCCCTGGTGCTTTTCAAAATGTTCTTTAAAACAAAATCTTTAAAAATGTTTATTTTGAGAGAGAGGAAGAGGGAGGGGGGTGGGGAGGGACACAGAGACGGGGAGAGAGAGAATCCCAATCCCAGGCAGGCTCCATGCTGTCAGCCCAGAGCCTGATACGGGGCTTGAACTCATGAACCGTGAGATCATGATCTGAGCTGAAATCAGGAGTTGGATGCTTAACCAACTGAGCCACGCACACGCCCCTCAAAATGTTCTTTATCTTGTGTGCTGATCCATGCTGGGTGATAGAGGTTAGCCTTGCTTCCCAGGAAGTGGTCAATTGGGTCACATGGTGCTTGAGAGATTCTTTCATTCATTTCTCCATAAAATGCATGTATGGTGTCCTCTCCGTACCAGGAGATTTGGGGCTGAATCAGGGGATGCTCGGAGGGGGACAGATAATGCTCACATGATCCCCATCAGAGGAAAGGTGTAATGTCTGCTCAGCCATGGTGGATTCTTGAGGGACGTTTTCTGCCGACGTGACTTTCATGCTTCTCAAACACACTTTCACGGATTTGACTGCCAAAAGTAAAACACTGTTTCTTTTCCTCTGCTCACAACCCTTTGGACACCAGACGTCTGGGGATTTTTTCACACCAACCAATTCTCCACCTCTCTGCACACTTAACTGGGTGTCTTCATAGTTTATGACACCACCTACCCGGAGTTAGTGCAGACTCCACAGGTTAAGGACTTGGTTCCACAAGACTCCCTCCCTACCGCCACTTTAGATGCCAGTCACAACCCAGGTTGTCACTTGTAATTCTGACCAACCAACTATAAATTGGGGTTCCCACAAGCCCCTCCTCAGATTTGATAATTTGCTGTAACAGCTCACAGAACTCATGGAAACACGTTCACCTGTTTATAGTATAGGATATGATAAAGGACATGAATAGCCAGATGAAAAGGGACATATGTGGAAGGGTCCCAAGCATAGATGAGGTGCGCCACCCTCCTAGCACGTGATTGTGTTTGCCAGCCCAGAAGCTCTCCGAACCTTGTAGTTCAGGGATGTTTTATGGAGGCTTCAACACGTAGGGGTGGTCGATTTCGGACTCATTGTCCCACCCCTCTCCCTTGCCCAGATGATGGGGGTGAGGCTGAAAGTTCCAAGCCTCTAATCATGGTGTGGTCTTCCTGGTCACCAGTTCCCATTCACGAGCCTAGCAGGAGTCACCTCATTGGAACAAAAGATACTCCACCTCCCAGGAAAATCCAAGGTATTTAAGAGCTCCGTGTAAGGCACTCGCGTTATCTTCATCCCTCAGGAAATTACAAGGCTTTTAGGAGCTCTTTGTCAGCAGCCAGGGGCAGAGGCCCAAATACATATTCCTTTCTATGTCACAACTGCCTATAGCATCACCACAATGATAGACTTCATTCATTCACTCATTCATTCACTCAGTGTAGTGCCTCAGGGTGGTTGTAAAGCCATATATTTACTTTTCAAGACTCTCTCTGATTAAAGCCAATTGGGAAAAAAAAATTTTTTTGAGCTCAAAATGGCAGTGTTTTATGGAAGCTCTCATTTGACGGTTAGGGAGATTTGACTTATTTATGAGTATCTTGTCTTCTTTTTGTGCCAAGGCAAGCATCTTTCAACCATATATGGCAAACTTTCCTAAAGTGACTTATTTTATAGGTGGTAAAAATACCATGATAAAGAAAGCAGTAGGGTGCCTGGGTGGCTCAGTTGGCTAAGCATCTGACTCTTGATTTTGACTCAGGTCATGATCTCAAGGGTTTGTGAGTTCGAACCCCTCCTTGGGCTCTGTGCTGGACAGTGTGGAGCCTGCTGTCTCTCCTTTTCTCTTTCCCTCCCTTGCTTTCTCTCTCTCTCTCTGTCTGTCTGTCTCTCTCTCTCTCAAAATAAATAATTAAAACTGAAAAGAAAAAAAAAAAGAAAAAAGCAGTGAGAGTGCTTGGGATACCTAGATGGAACCAAGGTCTGTGATTCATCCTGTCGGGAACATTTTCTCAGAGGGGCCCCTGGAAGAGAAACAAGGAGGACAAGTGGAGATTGTTCTGACCGTGTCCCACCCTCTTGCTGCTTTCTGTAGACACTGTCCACTTTGAGTCTTCTACTTGTAAAATTGGAATAATAATTACTATCAGATAAGTCCTAGGAATTCACTAGGTTTTTGTCTCAATTCTAATAGATTTCCTGACAGTCAAGATTCTCGGTCATTTCCCCAATATCTTTGCACACCTGTCCTCATTACTGCATCCAGAGTGCCCTCTTGACCTGAGCTATAAGCTTCTGTTTAGGGGAGAGACATCAGTCCTGGTTGGTTCATATCATGTCTTTCCTTTCAGGATGTTCTTTTCCCTTTCTCTACTTCCTGAAATACTAGTCATTCTGCAAAGAATAGCATGGGTCCCTCTCTTTGATAAAGGCTTCCCATAATTGCAGTTTCTCATGTAGATATTCCCCATCTCGAGAGTCCCAGAGCTCCTGGTATCTAACTGTATTCTTTATATTACTTAACTGTTCGCTCTGTGTTTATGTTTCCTCCCAGCTAGATGGTAAGCTCATATATGGGAAGCCCAATTTCTTATTGTTTTAAATGTTTATTTATTTTTGAGAAAGAGAGAGAGTGTGAGCAGGGGAGGGGCAGAGAGAGAGGGAGACACAGAATCTGAAGCAGGCTGCAGGCTCCCAGCTGTCAGCAGAGAGCCCGACGCGGGGCTCAAACTCGTGAACCACGAGATCATGACCTGAGCCAAAGTTGGGACGTTTAACTGACTGAGCCACCCAGGCGCCCCGGGAAGCACTATTTCTTAGATGTCTTTCATTAGAGCCCTTGTCTTTTGTTAGAGGCTAGAACAATGCTGTGCTCATCACAGATGCTCCACAAATACGTAGTTACAGAATAAACCCACGAGTCCTCTTGTGCTGAGATTCACTAAATCCTGAGCTCCCTTGTTGACTCACACCTGGAAGGGCTTTTCAGTGGATCGTTCTTTTCTTCCTAGCCCTTCTGTGTGCTGGAGTGGAAAGCTTGAACTTTGGTGTCAGAGAATCCACCACTGACGTGTTAAATGACTACAGCCAAGTTTTTATTCAAAGCCCTGAAACCTCGGCTGTCTCATCTGCATGGGAGAGATAATACTTTTCTCCTAAGAGTGTAGGAAGTCACTTTCGAGGAGAAGCTGGCACGGTGTTTGGCACTGAGGAGGTACCTCTTCTCGCTGCCCCCTTGGACTCCACTCAGGCTGCACCTTCTTCACTGCCTTTAATCAGTAGCTCCCGAGTGCCCATTCTGTTCAGTGGAGTCCTGATTAATGAAAGCTTCCTAAGGAAGCTCAGCTTGGTGCAAACAAACTCACAAAAACCTCCTCTAAATCTTGTGAAGCAGAGCTGTCTGGCTGCATTAGCATGACAAAACCACCCCAGGACAGAGCTATTTGTCCCCGTCCAGTTGAAGAGGGAGCCATGTTGGCTCAGCAAAATGACCGAGTGCTTTAAATATATTTGGATTCACACTGTTTTCTTTCTGTGCTCTCCCTCTTCCTTCCCCTCCTCAACAACCCAATTCCTCAATAGCTTTGCCTCCACTCTGCCACAGAAACTGTGATGTGACATAATTAATACTCTTTGATTAACTGATTGTAGTTGAATGAGAATGAGTTTCAACCAGTACGTTACCTCAGCACACTGGTGGTGTGAGAGACTTTGTCCCATGATAAGAGAGCTCCAGCATCAGCAAGCAGAGAGATTTCCTGGAGCAGGAAAATTCTGCAGTCCCAGTCGGCTGGCTCTAAGGTCAACCTTTGACATATCCCAAATTTAGCATTTTTAAGGTGATCGGGTATATTGACTCAGAGGTAGTAACATCTTCCTTCTTCCTCGATGGCTTGGTCTCCTCCTCTCTGGGGGGGAGTTGACTGGGCTAGGTTCTGGGGCTTGTTCTAGTGGCTGGCAGGGACTGGGATCCAGCCTCTGAAGGGTTCTGTTCCTTGTCATTGGTACCCTGGAAGGTAGCTCCCCTCTTGCTTGAGTGATGGCATCTGAACCTCATTCTAAACCCTGTCCACTTTATTTTCTATTTTGAGACCCAGGGATGCACATTGTACATTTTTCAATACACTAGATATTTTATTTTTTAAAAATGTTTTAACGTTTATTTATTTTTGAGAGAGAGACGGAGCATGAAGAGGGGAGGAGCAGGGAGAAAGGGAGACACAGAATCCGAAGCAGGCTCCAGGCTGAGTTGTCAGCACAGAGCCCGACACGGGGCTTGAACCCACGAACCGTGAGATCATGACCTGAGCCGAAGTCGGATGCTTAACAGACTGAGCCACCCAGGTGCCCCTAGGTGTGATTTTAATCAGCATTTCATTAACAGATTTTCCACACTCTGCAAATCCTCATAAATCACAACAGGCAGAGTGGCATGGTAGAATGATTATCAGGCCAAGAGATAGGAGACCCAGGTTCAATTTTATCTTTGATCCTCTGTTCTCCAGGCCCTGCTCTGGGCGTCGGGCAACCAAAGACCATGAACACTGAGCCTCAGCCTTCACAGACATTGAAGGTTTCTGTTCTAACTCTGCCTCTTGGTAACTGTGACCTTGGATTAGTGCATTTACTTCTCTACATTGTGTATAGAATAACGGCATTGGAGTAAGTGAATGTAATACTCATTCCAGCTGTAGATTTTATGAATCTGTATGCAGCAGACCTGCCTCAGAGAATTAATACTTCAAAGTGATATTTCCTACTGTAGCACCCCTGTTTGTCTGACATCCTTGAACCCTTTTCTGTGTTTCTTCTATGGTTTCCATCTTAGTTGATGATGTGTGTAGCTGAGAAGCAGACCTCTGCTCTTCAGTAAGAGACACTTGCTGGAATTAGAGGTAGCCTAGTTCCCTTGGTTTCTCCTTTCTGAATCATGTGTCTCTCTTGAGTCTTCCTTCTGTCTTCACCAGCGCGTTGACTTGCATGTGTTATTAATACCTCTTTGTTTATCTTACCCAAGAATATAAGTGCTGGGCGTTTGTGTTGTGGCTCTTTCGAATCACATTTCCATAGACTTCTTCCTTACGCTTCCTGATTGTCCACACTCGTGTTTTCTCACCCAGTGGTTTGCAACCAGCAGCGATTTTATCCCTCCTCCCCAAGGAACACTTGGTACTGTCTGGAGACATTCCGTTGGCCACCACTGAGGGATCCCTGAGACGGGCATCTAGTGAGTGCAGGCCAGGGGTGCAGTGGAACATCTTCCAATGCATAGGGAAGCCCCCACAACAGCAAATCGCCAAGCCCAGCATGTCTGTAGTGCTGATGTTTAAAAAACCTTGTATAATCATTTTGAATGCCTTAGGTGAAGAAACCAAATATGTCCGTTTCCATGTGAGAAGCAAGCAGTACGGTGCTGCCTGACAAGACAGAGAGGCGTTATTCATTTTTGTTTGACTAACAACCCCCCTGGGGAGGTAAACGGATCCACAGTGAGGGCACATTTCTCGGTGTTACAATCGTACAAGCACATCCAGGAAGGGAGGTCTGCCTAAAACCACAGTGTGATACTTCCTAAAATACTTCGAAACATCTACAGACTGTTCTGCTGGGATTCTTAACCAAATGCAGTAAGACTAAAGGCCCTCAGGCAGTCCAATTGAGCTGTGTTCAAAAGCGGATGCTTGGGGAGAAGACAGCCACCAGGACTGCAGCGATGGCTTCTGAGGCACTGGGCACCTGCTGTGAGCCAAAACCGTGAGCAAGAGCCTTGAGTAGGGTGAGATTTAACTTGATGACAAATTTTAGCACAGTGTCAGGCCCTCTTAATGGGCAACAGTGATGCTTGCTTCAAGAGGAGAGATTGGCTAGACTGGCATTCATTTTGCTTTATTTTGTAATCCTCAAGTTAGAATTGATGATTCTCTCCAAGCCTGTGATAAACTGTTCTAGAACAATGCTTGTAAACTTTAATGTGCATATGAATCACCTGGGGATATCATTAAAGTTCAGAGTACCTATAAGTACTTCTGGGGTGGGGACCAAGATGCCACATTTCTTTTTCTTTTCTCTTTTCTCTTTTCTCTTTTGTTTTCTTTTTCCTTCCCTTCCCTTCCCTTCCCTTCCCTTCCCTTCCCTTCCCTTCCCTTCTCTTTCCTTTCCTTTCCTTTCCTTTCCTTGTCTTTTCTTGTCTTTTTTTTGTCTTTTCTTGTCTTTTCTTTTCTTGTTTTGAGAGAGAGAAAAAGCCTGAGCCGGGCAGAGGGAGAAGCAGGCTCAACACCCATCGTGGAGTCCAACTCAGGGCTCTTATCTCATGACCGTGAGATCATGACCTGAGCCAAAATCATGAGTCATACGCTTAACCGACTGAGCCACCCAGGTGCCCCAAGAGGCCACATTTCTAACAAGCTGTAGGTGATGCCGTATATAGATACAGGTGCTGCTGGGCCGTGGGCATACTTGAACTGACACAGTTTTAGAGTGTTAAAAGCTGGAGAGTATGTTTAAAGGTCATTTAGCCCAAGCCTGTATTTCACAAATGATGGAAGTGAGACCTGGCGACTCAAGGGCAGTCCTAGACACAGTATGGTGACCAGATGTCTGTGCCCAGCCTAGTCCCCACTCCCTTTCTCACTCTGGCCTCACTGCACAACCTTTGGCAAATCACAGGCTGTTGCCGGGTCTCAGATTTCTCCTTTTAGAAACAAGTGGGCTGTGGTCCCTATGAATTGCGCTGTGATTTCCTCCGTGCCTCTGTCATTTGGATGCTGACGGTCACCACTGCTCATAGCTCCTTTCCTGTTGCCTCTGGCGGGGGTCGGGGGGGGGTGGTGGTGAATGTGGGGAATGCAGGAGGCACACCGGACAGATCGAAGATTGCTGGGGATGGTGACGGGGTGCCGGCAGGGGGCGCAGGTGCCATCCTCATTTGATGAGCACACCGCCTTGAGGTGGGCTTTCACCTTGGTCACAAATGAATCCGGGCACCCATCAAGCTGGCTCAGAGCCCCCGCTGATGTGATGAGATGCACAGAGCTTAATGTGAACTGGCATCCCTTGCTGCTGTGACACAAGCAACAAAGCAAAATCAGCGCCCCGTGGCAGTAAGCACATCCCCCCGCCCCTCTGCAGGTACCGGAAGTTCTCTTCGAATCCCAGGGATGGTCCTTCGATTAATATTGCACCGGAAGGCAGCAAGGAGAGGGAGAGAGGAGAGCACACACAGACCTTTGCCTTCGTTCACTTGAACCCCTTCATTATTCATCTGCTGTAATGTCTGCCCTAGTATCTTGCTGCTTTTCAAGTCGTTGTTATAACTAACCACCGTGGTTAGCTTTGGACATCCCTCTGGGAATTCCTAAGGCATTTCTCACAACTCATTCAAAAATAATGACGATACCTCTTCTCGTGGATGGTTATTATTGCTAAAGTTTCCTTTCCCTCCCGTAGCCATTCTTAACACTTCCTCTCTGTGTTCCATAGCAGCATCCAGTGAAGACATTTTTAAAACTTGAGGGAAAAAAAATCAATATTTTAAGCAATAAAAATCCATTGTTTCTCACAGGATTTTCATTTGAGGATTTTTGCAGACATCAGACAATAAATCTCCTTTGGATCCCTTTTAAATTATTAAGGAAAGGTGGCTCTTTTCATTCAGTTTCGAATAATAGCAAGACTGAAACACAGCACTTCAGCGTTGGCCTAAATTCAGTCCTGCGGGCTGGTG
>NW_026057823.1:10887-23986 GCF_023721935.1 Panthera uncia
AAAAAATCCTAATATATTTTTGAGGTAACAGAATGTTGTGAAAAGAAAAGAGGCTGGGCTTGGTATCCAGGCAGACCCTGTTTTGAATTCGGTCTATGTGTGATTGCAATCCAGTTACTTAACTTCTCTGAGCATAGGTTTTCCTCTGACCACGGGGAAGTCTAGATCCAACAAAGTGCTTCGCCTGTTCTGATTATTATTTAGGTCAATGCTTCGAGGTATCTTTGCACATGCCTCGGTTGGCAGCTAAGGTTGTGTGTGTGATAAGAACGAGATCCAACATATGTTCATAACTCTAGGACATCAGGGCCTCTTTAGAAGCTATCTTTAAAAGTATATGGTGGGATCAGTTGTGCTTTATGGACTAACCTAAAAGGATTCTTTTCCTGGAGAATCTGACCCAAGCCAGGTGACACAGAAAGGTAGAACAGCATTGCTGGACCCCCTCCTTCATCGTTAACCCCTTTCTCATTCTGGGCACGAATACCCACCAATGCCACGATCCTGCTGGGGATCCGCGTAAACAAACGTGTGATTCCAGGTCTTCAACAGACAGTTCTGCTGGTGTGTGCCACATTACACCTGTTAAACACAGGCAGTTTGTTCAGCAAGTTCTAGAACATGTACCGAGGCAGGGTCATAAGCAGAGAGGAACTACATTAGCTTGGTTTTTTCCACTGGGGCTCTTGGAGTCTGGGGACCCAGCTGTCACCCGGTTTGTACTCACACCTTGGCAGGATTCTGGATTATCGCTTCCCGACTACTGTTCTGGATGCTCTGTTAAAGGACCATCTCAGCGAGGACCTGAGCCCCCTACTGCTGAGAGGAACCTGCACTGCCCTCCTGGTGTTGGGTTTAGGAGTGTTGGTGTCAGGAGGGGGCGTGCTGGGATTTAGCCCCAGGATCACGCCATCTGGTTGGAGGCACAGGACGGAGGAAGGCAGACCTTCCCCACTCCTTTTTGGAGACTGTATTTGCTCTCTCCCCTTCTCTACTTGGTGACTACTAAGTCCAAATGGAAGGTAGTGACTGGTAACCCGAAAGAAGTGCTCGTCTTGGCCGAGGTAAGAATCTCATCTCCTATTCCGGGACAAAGGCATGGGATAGGTTGTGTTTCTGTTCATTTGTTCACATGTTTTCAGAAGCGCAGTCCTTCCCTCCCCTCCTTCGATTACAAGGATAATACGTGTTCACGGCATTTGTGTCAGAAGAAGTAGGAAAGCATAAGGAAGGAAAAAAATCACTCAACTTCCACCAGTGAGAGGTGACCCTGTTGACACGTAGGTGTATTTTCTTCTTTTTAAGCATAGTTTTTACCTACTTGAAATACCATTGCATATATAACTTAAAATCTTGGGCTTCCACTTAAATTTTTAGTATAAACAAATACCCATGTTATCAGAACCTAAAAACAGTTTTATAAGCTCTGAGAAGGCAGTGCATGGGTGTAGACAGTTTACTATTAAATTCTCAGGGCCTAGCAAATAAGTATTTGGTGACTAAAATGAATAGGAGTATTCTGACATATGGATGTTCAGTATTCTGATAATATTGACATTTCCAGTTTGTTTGCTTTTATACGTAATATGTCAGCAATCACCTATCACACAATTCTCTTGTACTTATTATTTTCTTCTGGTAGATTCCCAGAAGTATAATTACACACTCGGTCAAAGAGGTATGAGCATTTTTAAAGTTCTTGGAACTTAGGACCAAACTGCTTTCCAGAAAGGTTGGGTTAATTTATACTTCCACAAGAAGTACGCGAAGGGGCACATGTCACTGTACCCCAGGCAGATCGTGAGGGAACACAGACATCGAGGGCCACTTGGGCCGCTCCATCCATCTGGAGGGTGGATGAGAGCAGCTTCGGGTGAGTCGAGGGGAAGGTGGTTTTTAATGGGATCTGAAGAATGAAAAGTGCCATGTACTTTAATTTAAAAATCTAGCTAGTGCAAACTGGGGCCGAGAGTAAAGAAAAAAACCTTTTAGGGAAACTAAAATATAAAGCTTTCGCCTGCTCAGGGAACGGACCGGCCAGCCCCCAAGAGCCTTGGAGAGGAGCCTCCATGCTAGGAGCTAACAGTAACCTTGTCTGCCTTCACCACTCAGTGTCAAACACTTTAACGTGGACGAGGCTCACGCCAAACTCTCTGGGTGACACTAATCCCTGATTTAATTACCCTTGACAGTGTGTGATGGGCCTTAACGAGCTAGAGTCCCTAATGAGCTACATCTTGGGGTTTTGGAGCCTTACCTGAAGGGTGTGGTCCTCACCCAGGCTGACTCTGGCGGAAGCAGAAAACAAGCTCCCAGCTCAGGGATCTCAGTGCTAGTGACAGAGTAGTATCCGGTGACCTGCAGAGTATGCATCTAAGTGGGGAGATGACACACGATATTTCCCTGGTCCTAAATCATTAGAAAGTAAGAACTGCAGGGACGATTTCAGGAGTGTCAGCATTATGTGGGCGCCTTGCCACTTTCTCTGCCACTCAGTCATCTTCCTGGGCACAAGCACTATTTTTGCTTTTAAGCTGTTCATTACAAGTCTCCTTATTGGCATGCCGTAGGGCTGGGATGGGAGGGTGTGCCCGCCAAGTACTCTGGAGGGATGTCCCTAGCCTTATAACCAGGGTTACATAAACCACCCTGTCCAACACTGGGCAAGGTTTATCTCTCATCCTCTCTGTTAAACGAGGTAAGATCACTGCTTTGAAAAAGGAACTTCAACAGGAATAAACAACAGAAAAGAAAGATCGAGTGAATTTGAAAAAGTAGATCAAGTTACAGAGTAGGATTTAGCCATGAATAAGGTTGTCTAGTCACAAACTCTGTGACCTTGTTCATTAACCTTTGCGAAGTCTGTTTCCTCATTTGTGAAATGCAGAGAATAGTACTCACATTGTAGGACTCTTGTTAACGTTAAAAGACAGAATGCACCTGGGCGCCTGGGTGGCTAAGTTGGTTGAGTGTGTCCGGCTCTTGGTTTTGGCTCAGGTCGTGATCTCATTGTTTGTGAGATTGATGTCAGGGCAGAGCCTGCTTGGGCCTCTCTCTCTCTCTCTCTCTCTCTCTCTCTCTCTCTTTCTGCCCTTCCCTGTGCACTTGCACAAGCTCGTTCTGTCTCAAAATAAATAAATGAACATTTTTTAAAAAAGACAGAATACACAAAGAAGAGAATAGAGCATGGCCTCTAGCACCTTCTTAGGGTTCCAGAAACGGGAGGTGCTTTGTTGGTGTTGTTAGGTTCTCATAATTTTCCTGTTCTTTTCTTTACTTCGCTTTTTCCTCAGGTGCACACTTTGCAGAGACATTCTGACTCCCAGGCTGCAGAAGATTTGGGTTGGCAGTGCTTCTAGACCTGACAGTGGCATAGATCTTACATCCTGCTTCCTCGTCACTGGGTTCCTCCGGTCCTACAACGGCTGTTCTGGAGCCTCTTTTCTGCATGCCCCACCTCCCTAAACCATTCTCCTATCCTTAAACTGATTTTACTTTGACCTTGACGCTATCATTATCTCGGCCATTCATGTCTGGTCCTTAACACCCAGGATATGAATTTCTTGGAATTCACATCAACTTGTTCTAGGAACTCAGTGATTGCACAGCTCTTACACCTTCAGCATTTTTTACATTGTCTGAAGCTGATTCGTCACTGTGCTTCCCCAGTAAGATGAATCTGATCTCACCATTTGATGAAACCTGGCGTCTTCATCTACTGGTCTAGTTGAGCACATTGACCTGGGCTTAAAGCCTGAGTGATCCTAGTAATGGCACCATCTTTCTTGGAGCACATCTGCACCTTTGACAATCAGAGGCCGATTCTCTAATCTTAAAAGCATACTTCTTTTTTTGACTCGTTATCATATTCCTATTTCATGTTGATAAGAAATTCCAAACCTCATATCATAGAGTGGAGATAAGTGATTGCCATGTCCTAAGGCCAGTGGCTGATCCAGACTTTGCTGGGTCGGGTTGCTAGTTGAACCTACTTTTTCTCTTTAATCCAGTCTATGAAATAAACCAACTCTTTCCCTCAGGTGCTCCCACGGGGAATTAGTCCTTTAGAGTCTCGTCTAATACCCAAGGAGTATAAACACACAGTTGAAATCACAGAAGGGAATAGTCATTTTATCACAGATGTTTCTTCTAGACTTCAGTTTGGGAGTTGCTTATAGATCTTGTATTTGGTGCATATGTGCACAGACAGGCATGTACAACTTCAAAAATAGCAATGGTACCATGAGCCCCCCAAACTAAGGGGAAGAGTATTTTTTTAATTATGGGCTTTTTCAAAAGTTACTTGTTTGACTTTTGAAAACAACGTGTGGAGAATCTGAAGGTAAACATTTTAACTTTCTAATAATGTTAGACTTTGGGAATTTTGATCAAATTAAGCAGACCTTAAATGTGGTTCGCTGTCTCTGAATTCACCATAGAAAGGCCAGTTCCGGGCATAGAATCCTTCTTGTGCATAGTAAGATTCGGGGTGAGTATAGCCTACACAGGTAAGAAAGAATCTCTCCAGTAGTTGTGCAAAGAGTGAAATGGAAGCTTGCTTATTTTCTTTTTTCATACGGTACTTCCAAGTTATGACTCCTCTTCAGAAATGTATTTTTTGCTCGAATTCATCTAATGACAAGATCTTATGTGAATAATCTTAAATCCCAGGTAGGATCATAACTAAGAAATGATGAAGGCCTCCGTACGTTTTTGCTCTTCATTTGAAACTTAACATTTGTATTATTATCATTTTTTTTTTTATCGGAACCTGATGATTGCTTCACCGGGGCATTGCGAGTCACTATTTGTAAAGAAATTGCATCTTTCTGGAATAAAGGTCATTTTCTGTTGGTGCATAAGTTGACATGAAAAATTACATCGACAGCAGGCATTTATGTTTTGAATCATATGCGTACAGAATGTGGTTGACCTGACAAACCGTTTAAATAAATCATCAAAATGGGATGCCATCCATCCAACAGTTTTGAAAGAACTTGAGAGTGAAATTGTAAAACCATGGGCCAGATGTGTCCGATGGCGCCTGTAGAAGTAACCTGATTCACGGGAAGGCCTGTGTAGCTGTCAGAAACGCCTAAGGAAATGCAGAAGGGACCCCGGGCCGGCATATCACCCTTCTATTGCAAGAAATGGGCGGAGCACTTATTGACAGAGAGTCATTGAAAGGCTACAAAACCACAGCCAAAGTGGAAGAATAGCCTAGTGGTTAGGATATTGGGTTTCAGACCCAGACACGGCGGGTCAGACGTGCTGAAGCTGTTCAGTTGTGGAGAAGGTACTGGGCGTGGGAAGAACAGGAGAAAATACGGTGACATGGGTGAAGAACTGGCCTAGATGTCAAGGAAAGCGATAAATGGGTGCTTCTCGGAATAAAGAGCATTAACCGAGGGGTCTTCTAGAAACCACTACTTCAAAATTTTCCATTTAACATTTTAATATTTTTATAGAAGAGAGAGGCCATAATGAAATTTCTTTAGTGTGCAATCGACATTAAAGTCTTCCACATACAGGAATGTCAAGCCAATAGAAATAAATTTCAGAAATATTGCAGAAGATTAGATGAGGGAGTTGAAAGATAACTTTTGTAAAAAATTAAAGTTTCATTCTTTGCCACTCAGATGATTATGGCCTGCCTGCACAAAATTTGTCTGATGGTTCCCATGATTGTTTACCCCTCTTCATGCCTTTGTTGCTTGTTATTTATGTTATTTATTTGGCATGGAGCATATGTTAGCTTCAAAATGTTATTTACCTTTTTCCATTTATACCTTGAATCTCCAGTCATATTGTCTTTTTCTTTCTGGTATCATTAGATCCTTAATAAACCTTTAATGGTATTCTTCTTTTAAATTTTTTAAAAAATGTCATTTATTTTTGAGACACACACACACACACACACACACACACACAAAGACAGACAGAGAACGAGTAGGGGAGAGGCAGAGAGAAAGGGAGACACAGAATCTGAAGCAGCCTCCATGCTCTGAGCTGTCAGCACAGAGCCCAACGCGGGGGCTCGAACTCACAAGCTGTGAGATCATGATCTGAGCCGAAGTCGACGCTTAACTGACTGAGCCATCCAGGCGCCCCTAATGGTATTCTTGATGCTTACCTTAGCCCAGATTCCCTAGAAATTGGGACCTAAGGGGTAAGTTTTGATGATTGTTGGCAAGGCATGGAGCACAAAAGAGGCAGGGCAGTGAGCAGGAAGGACAAGAAGAGTTACGTGGTGATGCGTTAGGATGATGGCCTTTGCTTCATGACACCAGCAAGAAGACATAGCAGGTGACTTGGTACCTGCTAAATGTGGGCATATATCTGTGGATAGGGCTCTACCACACCTTGGAATAGTTTGTGGAATGGGGAAGGACAGATCATCTATCTGCCTGGCTCCTTCCCTTCTCCTTTCTCCTCTTGGTCAAGGTCTGCGTCGAAGCTTACTCCCCTGTGCTTCTGGATTGCATGAACTGGCTCCTGCAGTGGCAACTCAGCAAGTCAGGTCTGCAACCCTAAAGCGTGGTGCTACATCTGATCCTGAAGTTGCAGGTGATGCCAAGACTCAAGGGGTATGGCTGATTGTCCTGGTTGTATGTCCCCAGCCAAGGGGGAAAGTCTGTCCCTCCCAGGTAGTCGTTGGTTAGGGCCATGCTGGATTGGATCAATTCATCAGTCACAGAGGCTGTTGAGGTGGAAGCAAGCAGCTGAGGGTCTTAGAGGCAGATGAGACCAAGGCAATCAGACACTCAAAAGCTCTATCTGATAGGAGAAGGGGGAAGAAGTGGAGGAGGAAGGGGAGGAGGAGGAAGAGGAGGAGGAAGAAGGTTGGTGTTAAAGGAGCACTGCCAGCAAGAAACAGAGCCAAGAAAGCACCTGAAGAGGTCATCAAGCATCAACAACAAATAGAGGCAGTTTTTAATGTAACGGTAGGTTCAGCCCTCTTTAAAGAGGTGAAGGCCAAGAGACGTTCTAATTAAATGAACATAGATTTGTTCGCAACATCTTGGAATATTAGAAATGAGGGGCATCCTTTGAAGCTTGAAGGAGAGACTTAATTTGGGAGGAACGAAAAGGGGTATTATTATTACTTAATACAGTGAGCGGGTGGTAAACACACAGAATGCATTACCCTCCGAGGTGACACTGTCAGAAAATACAAATTGGTTGAAGAATAATTTAGGCAAGTTTATATTTTATGGAGCCGTAATCGGCTACTAGGAGGAAATTAGGGTGTTTAGGGTACTAACCCTAACCTTTGGAGATTGAGATCACAAAAGACGGTAATGTCCTTCCTTTAATATACTTGGTGTCATTTTCAGTGACCGAATCCTGCTCTGAATGGATCATTGGTCTGAGCCAATACAGAGTGTTTTACATGCCTATTTTTATCATTAATATCCCTGGTAATTTCAGGCACTTTTTTCCTTTTCATGAGGCAAGCGTGGGGAGGTTATGGAGGGTACACAGGCACTGTTGTCTCCAGATGTAGGTGAACATCCTGCCTTCCTGCTGAGGGGGTTATGTTCACAGTAAGGATTTCTCTGATGTCGCCAGCACCCAGTCTGTTAGTATTAAATTCTCCTCTCCAAACTGGTGGGGAATTAAATGGGCAATCAGTCCACTGATCTTTGCGTAGTTATTTGAAACGCAAATACAATGAGATACATTGGTTTCTTCATCTTCATTCAGAACTCTGGTCCTTTGCCTAAGTTAATCTGTATATGTAGGTTTCCTTCTCTCTCTCTGTTTATCCAAATCCATGCATTGAAAGGCTCAGGCCACTCCCCATTTCTCTATAAAACCTTCTCTGACCACTTCATTCCTCGCGGCCTTTCCCTGCTTTAAGTCATTTGACATTTATTGTCTTTATCATAAATACTCAGCTTTATGCTGTCTTGAATTCGTTGCTAATCACTTTGTTTGTACATAGATCATGTCGCTCTAACTAGATTTTAAACCCTTGTAAGCCCTGGGGTGTGATCTCCTAGTGCTTACAGGCTCCCTGGCATGTAGCAGAATGCCAGGCACCTGGCTGATGCTGGACCAACACTTACTGAGTGACAGGTTGGCAGGTGAGAGAGGCACGTAGGTATGTCCTGCCATCCAGACTAGGGATGGCGGGCAGCTCTCCATAGCCCCCTGTGAAAATGCTTCCTCATTGCTTGTGGATAAGGAAAGCAGTCCTTAATTTTCACTGAGCGTAATAAAAGTTACTGCCCCTTTTAGTGGTGCTAACTCTCTCCCACTCCTCCTCCTCTATCAAAACATGCCGGTGAATCCTGAAGACCTCCTAATTAGTGATAAAGAAAACTTCATCTCCTATTTGATATTAAAAAGGATTCGCCTTCCCTGTCTTTGTCCTCCTGTTCCTCTGGGCAGTGGCTTCTGTGGTAGCTGTTAGCAGAATGCTTCGGGCTATATACATCAGATTGGGAAATCCGTCATTGCTACTTTCCAAGCTCAGGTCTGAGACGATGCAGCAGAGTTTAGCTAAAACAACATCCACCTCCCACTCACACCTTCATCAAACCTGTGGTGGGGTCTCAAGGGTCTTTGTCTTCTCTCTCCTGGAGAGAATTTAGAGGGGAGGGATTGGCCAGCAGTAGGAGGCAGAAAAGACTGGGGACAAGAATGACTTGAACAGTTTGGCCTGGAACATGCTCCCGAACTTCTGTCCAGATGCTTCTTGGGAGGATGAAGTGCGCTGAAGGCACATGAATGCACGGGCACGGGAGGGGAGCCGGGGCTCCATTGCTACCTGCTTTAAGCTAACGCGTTCCTCGGAACAGGGAAAAGATGCCCAACCCGTGCCCTGTGCTTCTTAGAAAGAGGACTGTGGTGTGCGTGGGACGGAGAGTCCAGCCCTCCGCAGGAAGCGGCTCCCAAGCCCTGCCATAATCAGATGCACAGCTGAAAGGCTTCCTCGAAAACATCTCCGTCGGAGAGAACAAAATTAAATGCCCTTACATCAAACCTTTTACACAATGGACCTGGCCTTTCCTGGGCAAGATGGAAATAGACTTGCAACTCTGGGGCTTAATTCTTTTACTTCCCCTCACCGATCAGCCACTGAACTCGGCTCCCTGCCTGGGGTTAGCTCGCAAGTCGATCCCCAAGCCTCCTGAAGGCTTGGCTGTGCCAGTTCTCGCTGCACCACCGGCCAAGATGTGATCAGCTCACGGAGCCAGGATGGGTAGGATGCGGCTTGAAATGAATAGCTGCTGTCTGTCGAGAAAGTCGGCCGTTGAGGACCCTGAACTCCTAGCACAAAGGAAGAAGGAGCCCGTGGGTCACGGGGGTGGGATGAGGGTGGAAAGTGCAGCAGGAACGAGGGTCCGTGTCGTGTGATCTGTGATTACCATTTTGGGGGTGTTCGCTTGTGGTTATACATTTTTGGGGCCTCTGTGGTCCCCTCATCTGTAAAAAGGGAAAAACTGCACATACCCTGCTTCGCCCATGGGCTTCTGATGAGAAGCAGACGCTCCGGAGTATTTTGCAAGAACTCTATAAACCACAAACGCTGTTGCACCGTTGCGGGGTATTAGTTGCCATGATTAGAAATAAAAGTCCAATAATGATTATTAATTGGTTAATTTTTCCTCTTTACCATGAGTGCTTTGGAAATGGTTGTACATTATTTGTGCTAACCTTCCGTGTTTTCTGTTGACTGTTGGAATGAAGCCAGACCCTGTACTGTGCGGGCTTGTTCTTGTCTGAAACCTCGCAGAAGATTGTACTTCTTCATTCCCGACCGGTAACCAACTGCGGTCAAGTCCAGCTGCAAGGAGGCTTATGTTCCCTGGAGTGTTGAGAGGTTCCCTGGCCTTGAAGCTGGTGCTCCAAGGAATTGCTTCAAGCTGTGACAATCCCCAGAGGGAAGAAGGGTCCAGAAGAGGTTGTGCTGTTTAGTGTTTTGGGTCTGGCTCAGTATCTCAGGGGATCTTATCTCTCGGCCTTTCCCATAATTTACTGCAAGTGGCTCAGAAGACCTTTTAGATCCCGGGCATTTCTGCCCCCAGTTCTTTGAAATAAGGAGGATAGTTCCCGTCACCTCCCTGGCGGGAATGCAGTGAGTCTGATGAGTTAGGTAATGTCTGGACAGGACTCTGGCCACTGTGAAGTAGGAAGAGTAGGGTGGCCAAATGCAAGTCTCCGGGCAGTGACATGGGTGGTCAGATCAGCAGATGGCAAGCCCGGGCCTAACCTTGCCAGCAAGGATCTGAGCTGAATGTAGGGCTGTGGGGTGGTGAGGACGGGGCGCAGGAAAGAGAGAAATGAGAGCATCCCCATTTTGCTCCTTGAAAGTCTCCTCTCTGGCCTCCTTGGCCTTCCAGGTTCAGGGCCTGGCCTGCCGCTGGATTCCAGAACGAGTCAGTCACGTACTCGTGAGCTGTCATTGCTCTGCTTACACGTCCCCAGATACTACAACTAATCGGGTTGACGGGAAGCAAAGACAGTTCCACTCCGAATTCTGCTTTAGTGGCACCGTGCTCTGCCTATGGAAGAGCAGGGGAGGCGTGGCTCCTGTCACTTCTGGTCCTGTCTCCCCGGTACCCCCAGCCTCTGGCCGCCCACGTTAACACCCCCGGCTTTGTCTCTGTCCCTCAGTAGCGTGGGGCTGACCCTCATGACCTCCTCGGTGCAACTCCTTTTAAAACCAATTTGGCAAAAGGAGAATGGGATTTGGCAGGTAACAGTAGTGTCCCCATCGATCTCTTTCTTAACCCGGTGACCCCCAAGTGTTCCAGGTAGCCTCCTTCCCTCAGCGTCTCCGCCTCTGCTGAGGCCAAGAAGTGAAGCCGCCAGCCCTGTGCTAAGTGGGTCAAGAGGGCTTCTCTTTCGCTGGCATCTGCTTTGCTCCTGTTGACAGCAGTCCTGAGTGAGTGCTCACCGGTCTGGTTCTACCACCACTGTGCCTCTCGCCGGAACTCGTGACGCGTCCAGCCTACCTCCAGGGTCCGGTCTAGGTCTTCCCACAAGCCCCAGCTCTTGACAGAGGCACAGGGAGACACTCCGTCAGCCTGTCTTTTTCCTGATCTTGGGGCCTCTTAGATCAGGGAGTCGTGTGTGATGTGAGAGCTCATAAAAGCCTCGTTGGCAGAAGGGAAGGAGGTGGAGGTAGGACAGCTAACTTTTACAGGTCACGTTTTCTGTGCAGAGAGTAGTCAACTGCTTATCTCCCTTCATTTTCAGCCCAAGCCCCACAGAATGTGCGAGTGGGGAGAGGAGAAACTTGAGGCTCAGGGAAAATAGCCTTGCCCACCACCGTCGCGCTCCATCAAGGGGCAGGGCTGCTAACTCACGCCCGCTCCGTCTGCTCTCCGGGCCCGTGGGCCACCACAAAGGCCCTTTTCCTGCCTTGATATCCATTTGGGCCATCCCTCCGTTTCCCTGCTGAGCATACGGCATGTGTCATGGTTCAACGTCACCGGCTTTTTTTCTAGGGCCATAGATTTCTCAGTCTTTTACTCACGGTCCTCCTTGTAAGACACCAGTGCTCTATTCACCTCTGCAAGAGTGCGATGCTGTCTGGCGGCCCTATCTCTGAGTCCCAGTCAAAACCGGAAACCTTGGGGCACCTGGGTAGCTCGGTCGGTGGAGCATCTGACATTGGCTCAGGTCATGGTCTCGCAGTCTGTGAGTTCGAGCCCCACGTTGGGCTCGCTGCTCTCAGCCTGTCAGCACAGAGCCTGCTTTGGATCCTCTGTCTCCTTCTCTCTACCCCTCCCCCGCCTGCACTCTCCCCCAGATAAACAAATCTTTTCAAAAACTTGGAAACCTTTTATCCTCCTAAAGATCGCACGTAGTTTACGTGGTCCATAAGGTCACCTTGGATGTTCTGGCCCCGGCAAGGCTGCTCCTTCCATGAAGAACACAGCAGCCTCAATGATGAACAAGGGCAGAAATGGCGTTTCTAAATCCCAAATCTTTAGATTCCTCGGGGATGAAAATGCTCCACACTTGCAAGCCACCTCCACTTGTGCCCCTCGGTCTGACAGCAGCCTGGTGACGAGCAGTGGGACGACCAGAGGACATCTTGGTGGTAGATGTCCCGAGCTCCGCTCGGCAGAGAGGGAGGCTTGGCTCAGGGTCCCATAGGCACAAGCAGGACCCTGTCCCAGGGAGTCATCTCCACCGCATGCCCCCGCATGGAGCACACGGTCCGGCCGGCTGAAGCCCTCTTGCCAGCGGCCAGACTTGCAGGAGAGCTGAGGCAAACACCACCCTGGTCAGAAAACCCGAGAGTTGGAGCCTGTGTATGTGAGCTGGGAAGGGCGAAACTCATTATGGAAGAAAGTGCTGTCTCTTTGCAATGGAGGACCCTCCCTGTGTCTGGGAGTCATGCATATTGCATCAAAAGACTGAGCTTATTTAGAAAAAGGAGAAAGAAACCTAGAAGCTGAGAGAATTAAATAACTCCTGGGAACTAGCCTTAGGAAGGTCTTTTCAATTTGATTGTGAAAGTAAGTTTCTGTCGGGGTTTTCGCCTTGGATTTTTGGCTTTGTGCGAATCCCAAGATCAAGAAAAACCCTCTGGGAGGCCTGAGGTGAGGAGAGAGCCCTTTGTGAAAAGATGGCAGGCGGGGGAGTCCGGAACCGGTGGGCCTCACGGCACCCATCAGGTTTCCCTGTGCTCGGTTTCTCTACTCCTTTTGTGTAAAATTTCCCAGTGTTTAAAGCTCTTCAGCGTGGCTGGGGACGTTTTAGGTTCAGTCTCATTGTCGCAGCTCTGCGTTTCAATACTTCAATTAAATACCAAGTAATCACGCAAACGTGCTTCTAGGGGGTTTTGCAGCCCGCGATCAGCTGGGGGCCCCTCTGCTGCCCTGTGTTCCTGCTCCGAGACCACTTTCCTGCCCTTTTTATGTGGAGTGCGGCAACTAACCCTCAGCGAAATGTTCCTGCTTTCGGGTGCCACACGGAACGGGGAGGAAGAGGCTGCCCTCTGCATTATTTATGGGGTGTTTGACCGTGACTCTCCGGCGGGCCACGCACCATGGCACCTGGCTGTGTCTGGGTGGGGCGGGGGAGGCGGGAGCGGCTCCTTCAACACCTTCCCCCGGATCCGCTCTATTTCTTT
>NW_026057824.1:0-20778 GCF_023721935.1 Panthera uncia
CCTTGGGCGGCCCTCCAGGCGGCGGCGGCAGAGCCCGGGAGGGGCACGAGGGTCCCGGTCTCCCTTCTCGTCCGCTTGCGGCCGGGCTGGCGGGGACGGGCCGAGGCGGCCTCAGTACAGCCCCAGGATGGCGGCGCCCACGTCCTTGGAGGGCCGGCGCTCCTCCACCAGAAAGTTGATCATACTCTCCGACTTGATGAGCAGGTTGCAGCCCAGGAAGAACACGCCGAAGACCACGGTGAGCGACAGCACGCAGAGCACAGCGATCTGCGCCACGCGCGACACCCACAGGCTGCGCTCGTCGGGCGTCAGCCCCGCGGGGACCCCGTCGGTGGCGGCCAGCGGCGCGCCCCCGGGGCAGCAGCCCAGCCACGTGCCCAGCCCGTGGCTGCGGTTCCCCAGGGTGGCCCCGCCGCCGCCGCCCAAGCCGCCCGCCGCCTCCAGGCCGCTGTGGTTCAGGAAGGTCGCGTTCATCGCGACTCGGCGCCCGGGGTCTCGGCGCGCCGGCCGGGGCGCGCGGGGAGGCTGGCCGGCGCCCGCGCTCCCGGAGATGCTGGGGTCCAGCCGCGGGCGGGGAGAGGGGAAGGCGGGAGGCCGCCCGCGCGCCGGCACCCCTCGGGCCGCCTGGCCCTGGGCACCGGGCGGGAAGCGGCGGCCCGGAGGAACGAGCAACAGGCTGCGCGGGAGCTGGAGCCGGAGAGCCGAGCGCGGGTCGCGGTTGCCTGCTGCGCGGCTCGCCGGCCCCGCCGCCCCTCCCCTAGCAACGGCCCCGCCCCCTCCCGCCTCCTTCCTGCTCCCCCCCCCCCCCCTGCGGCGCCCCCCCCCCCCCGGAGTCCTCCGGGTCCGAGAAGCCGGCAGCCCCGCCCCAGGGGCAGTGGCGGAGGGTTTCGGGCTGGGAAATCTCCCCGAGGCGCCCATTCCGGGAATCGGTGCTCGTGGCGGTTCAGCTCCTCCTGAAGTCGGCCCTAAATTTCTGCTCCGCTCTTTGGCTCCCAGTAAACCTTCCTGGACATCAGAGAAGTAGCTCTCACCCCCGGCGTTGGCTGCCCTCTCCTCTCTCCCTTCTCCATTGGGGCGGTGGCGCTGAGTCCGAGCGGTCCCGCCACGCCCCTACCCGCTCCTCGCTGCTGTCCCAAGGCTGAAAGCTGTGGCTGCGGGGCGTGCTGTCTTCGTCCTTCCCACCCCACCCCCATCCTGACCCATTTGATTTTTTGTTTTTAATTCAAAAAGAAGTTATTGAGGTCTCCCCCCCCCCCCGCCCCGGTTCCTTTTGGCAAAAAACGCACTATTGCAAACTAGAAAGTATGGATTAGCAAAATGAAAAAAATCGAAAACCTCAAAATCCTACCCCCCAGAGTGTCGACGTTACCACCTTGGTACAAAATCTGGGCTTTTTTTCTTTGCGAGTCTCCATACATTTATTCAAATAGAGATGCATTGTTTTGTCATTTAATTGTGTATCTTTTCGTAGTGATAAATATTCGTCTACAACAGTGGTTCTGAATATTCTGGAGGACTTATTATGTCGGGGTTGGGAGCCCCAGAATGTGCATTACTAATACGCTCACAGGTGATGTTCATGCTGCTTCCGGGTCCTGCTTTGAGAACTACTGATCTGTAATACAATTTTTAGTGAAGGAATGGTGTTTCAAGGGTAGAGACTACTACCATGTATTTAAGGAAGATGTTTATTTTTGGATATTTTAGTTGGCCCCCTTTTTTTGCATCAGAACCAATATTACCATAAAGAGCCTGTATCAAAGTGTATGCAAAAACTATTTTTTTCTTGATTTTTTGAACAATGGACCCACAGAATCCAAAGATTACATCCTACCAAATTGCTCTGCAGAAATGAACCAGTTTACACTGCAGCCCTATGGGGAAGGCGGGGGGCATTGCCCCCGATCCTGGTTATTGTCATTATTTTCATAATCTTTGCCTGTGTTTATGGGATGTGGGATGGTTTCTCATCCTTGTATAATTTGCATTCTTTGAGCTGTGGAGAAGGAAGGAAAGCATCTAGGAGTCTTTGAGTCCAGGCAGAAGATCCTGTGGGAGGCTTAGATTCCGCTGGTGGTGGCGGAGGGAAAGACCTGAGGATGGAAAGGGCTTGGCAAGTGGGTGTGAGGGTACCCAGGATGTCCTCAGCATGGAGTATCTCAAAGCCACCGCTCCGCCATTAGAACTAATTCACGTGTGTGTGTGTGTGTGTGTGTGTGTGTGTGTATCTCCTGGGAAGCTATTAAGTTTCTCATTTTAAACATGAAGAAGGGTGCCTGGGTAGCTCAGTCGGTTACGCATCAGACTCTCGGTTTGGGCTTGGGTCACGGTCTCGCGGTTTGCTGAGTCTGAGCCCCACGTCCGGCTCTGTGCTGGCAGTGCAGAACCTTCTTGGGATGCTCTCTCTTCTCCTTCTCTCTCTGCCTCTCCCCCCACTCACAGTCTCTGCCTCTCTCCAAATAAATAAACTTTAAAAACATTTAAAGATGAAGAAACTGACACACGTAAATACACACACAGAGACACCCAGGAGAGATTGACGGATAGACCTGGCTCACTTTCCTCCATCCTGGAAAAGCCGCTTGGGACAAGGGCACTCACAATTTTCTGGGCAGGAGTCTCCCTGCCCTGACTACCCCCCAGAGCCAGGATAGAACAGGGAGACAGCAGGTTCCTGATGAGATATTTTGTTCCCTGCTTTTGACCAGTTGGATTTCTTTAGAGAAATTCTTGGTTATGTCCTTTGTCCATCGTTCTCCTGAGACCAACCCCCGACCTTGAATAATATACTCTGGACGTGGAGCCCATATTCTTGACTCCATCCGGCTGAGGTCAGGCTGCCTGTGGCACAGAAAGCAGGGGCGGGAGGAGTAAAGGTGGGGTCTAGGGGCCTGCGTACTCCAGCAGGAGGCTGTGAGGAGACAGATGGCTGACCTTCCCTTTATTAAGCACCTACTATACGCTCAGTGCATTAAATATATTACCTCACTGTTAACCAGCCCTTGGTTCCACTGGACTGTCCTCTTGACATGAGAAAACAGAGGCTCAGAGTGGTTAATTGGCTTATTGAAGATCACACAGCTAGTTAAGCATCAGAGCCAGAATTTGAGCCCAGCCCTGTCCTGTTCCAAAGCTATGTTCTTAATTATTCCCACTCCCCTCTCTTCCATCATCCCTGCGCTGGTTTCTGTAGCTACCTGCGGGGAAGAGGAAGGTGCTGTCTTTTTGACCTGTGGTCAGGAAGGGAGAGAGAGAACATGGGCTTGTGCAAGTAAGCAAAGACCACCCAAGTGAGAGCAAGCAAAGGCTGTGTTTTCAGAGCTCGCTACCACAAGGGAGTCAGCCCCCATCGCTTGAGTTTGGAAGAGAATTGAAGGCCGGCCGAGGAATAGGAGATCTTTATAATGGGAGACAGGGAAGGCTTCAGGTTCTGCTCAGAGGCTGTTGGCATGGAACCTGTGGATGTGCTCGCTAGAAAGGGGGGTGCCCTATGTGATTGGGTTCGGGGAGCATGTTTGGCTTTTCCCAGTTTGTCCTACGTTGGAAGCAGGGGCAAAATGAGGGAAGCTGTCGGCTGTTGGTCCAGTCTCGGCTGCGTCTGGGCTATTACTACACGGGTAATAACTTCTGGCTTCCCAGACTAATGGCAGCAGAGAGTGGTTTCCCTCCTTGGCTGTTGCTACAGGAAGTGATCAGAGTTCTGTTTTTCTGTATGGCGTGGCCCCTGTTTGTCTGTGTATCTGGTCTCTCAGACTCCTCCCCAGAGTCCTGGAGGAGGGGCCTTCCTGGCCTGGTGCTGGCCAGAGGCTCCCTGCCTCGGGCTCCCTCCTGCCTTCTGCCCTTTCTGGAGCCCCTGGTTCCAGTAAGTTTCCTTGCTATTTGCTGTGCACCGTCTCAATTCTCATAATAGCCCCCAAAGGGAAATTATATTCGTTATCATTGCCGCACCATAGCTCATCCCCAAATTTAGCAAATATTGAAGATTTCACAGTTTTCTGAGGGCCAGGAAGCCAGAAGCGGCGTAGCTGGGTGGTTCTAGCTCAGGGTCTCTTGTGAGGTTGTAGCCCAGGGGTTGGTGGGGGCCACAGTCACTTGAAAGCTCGCCTGGGGGTAAAGGGTTGGCTTCCAAGATGGCTGCCTGACACAGCTCTTGTCTTGAGGCCTCAGTTTCTGCCCAGGTAGACCTTTCCACAGAGCCCCTCTTGAAGAACGTGCTTGGCGGTGGGCCACGCGTGGGAGGGGTGGAAGAGTGAGCTTGTAGAGGGCAGTGGGTTAGCTATCATTGTTATGTAAGCTTCATGGCAACCTCATAGAGAGAAACCATTAGCCCCATTTGACAGATGAGAAAATGGAGCCTCTGGAAGGAGAGAAATTTTGCCTGAGGACACAGAGCCTGTAGCTGATATAGCCAGGATTTAAGCCCTTCTCTACCTTAAAACCTAACCCTAGCTCTTTCCAGCCCTTGGTGTGCGTCCAGGGGGGTGGGGTGGGCTTCGTTGTTAGGGAAAGACGCCCCTCCCCCAGTCCCCAGAGCCTCCAGGAGGCCTCAGGAGCCTGAGAAGTTGTCTGTCAACTGGGTTGCCTTCTCTGCTCTAGAGACAAGGAAGCTGGTGCCTCTGGGCCCAGCTGCCACCCACACAGGACTATTTTTACCCTCCACCTCAGTGACAAGTCTGCATCTCCCCGCTCTGGAAAGGCCATCTGGGTAGTCTGGCTGTCCCAGGAAGAGCCTCCATCCTGAGGCCACTGTTTATGCCCCGCTGTTCCCGCAGCTGTTTCTAGATGAACCTGTAGCTCTCCGGCATGCCTTGGCCAACCGAGGTCAGTACGATGCCTCCATCCCCTGGATTCCTGTCAGCACAGAGCCCTACGCAGGGTTCGAACCCACGCACCGTGAGATCGTGACCTGAGCCCAAGTCAGACACTTAACCCACTGCGCCACCCAGGCGCCCTGGGGCCATTTTAACGATATGAATGATTTTCAGACTACACACAGAAACACTTGAAAACTGCAAATACATGACTGTTGTATAAGGTACTTCAGGGAGTCTGAGAACCTTTGGACATAATTTATTTTCTGAAGTGGTCTCAAACAACCCCCTAGGATCCTGCGTGTGCTATTCATTTGTTTGGCAAACTCTCCCCGAGCTGGTAAAGGTTGCCTCCTGCCAGGTTCCTGTCCAAATGATCTCATGTTTCACCCTGGCAGACGGGAAGTTAATAATGTTTTACTGCCCCTCTCACAGAATTAAAATAAACACAATTGTCAGGTTCAGCCTTTGTCCCCCATGCAAAGTGGAAAGCAGAGGAGCCCCCCCCCCCCCCCCCCCCCCCACCCGGCGGCGGGGGGCCCGGCAGGGGGGCGGGGCCCGCGCGGCTACGGGGGAGAAACCCCGGCCCCCCCCCCCCCCCCCCCGCAAAGCAGCAGGAGGGAGAGACACGGAAGGGGTTTCTGTGCAGTAGTAGAAAGGGGGCAGCGCCTGTGTCAGTAGCAGGGCAGACAGCTGAGACACAGATCATGGGGGATGGTGGAGCTTCGCACCCCCCTCCCCCCACCTCCCCTCCCCCCACCTGTCCGATTTGTGTTTTGGAGAATACCTGGATATGGAAGACCTAGGATCTATTTCTGCTTCTGCCCCTAATTGACTGTGTGCCCTTGAGCAAGTTAGTCATTCTCCCTGGGCCTCGATTGGCTCATCTGTAAATCAAGGGACCTGGATCAGATCATCTTCAGTAAAACTGCATTTACAAAAACAGGTAGTGGGTCAGACGGGCCATGGTCTGCCTTCCTCGGCTCTACATTTCCTGAGGGGTTCAGAGAGCATGGCGCCCAAGATCTGTGCCTGGTCTGCACCTAGAGCGCTGCCTGGGCCCCCATTACCCCAGCTGTGAAATAAGGAGCATGATTAATACCTGCGTCCCGTGAACTGCCCCTTAGAGGTGACACTGACCAAAAGAGGTCTGTTTAATACAGGACTTCTCAGAGCCTTTAATATGTTGGTGTGCATTGTGAATTTCCCGGGGCGGGGCGGGGGAGGGGATGCAGGATGCAGCATTTAACTAACACAAACTAATATTTTTTGCACGATGTACCTTTCAGCACAGTTTGGGAAATGCCCTGTCATCTCCCTAGAGTCTCAGTTTTCTTCCTTCCTTGTAAAACAGGGATGATGACAGCACCTGCCCCCTAAAGTGTCGGGATAGCTGAACGGGGTAGTGCCTGGAAACAGGCCTGGCACAGAATAAATGTTCAATAAATGCTGGTAGCTATTATTTCTAATAAGGTTCTTCCTTTCCAGCTCTGGCATTCTTTTCTTCCAACTGGAGCATGTAATTAAACTCCAAAGCATCTGGCCTCCCCTGTTGAAAGAACAAGCCCAGAGGAAGGAAAAAGGAAGAGAAAGATCCCTCTGGATTGTCCATTTGTGCACCGGCCTCACCGCCCGCCGGTTGTCACAACAGGGGAATGTAGCAAGATGCCAACCCCTAACGACAAGGCTTGGGGCGGGGGGGAGTCTGGGGATCCCTGCTCAGCTCAGATGCGGTGGGGCATATTTGAAAGGCACATTGGGGAGAGGTGGGATCAGTGTCGCTTTAGAGTCAAGCAGAGGAACCCAACCCCATCCTGCGTGGATCAGCTTCCCTTTCCCACTGTCCTGGGCACAGCGATCCTGGCCACGTTTAGGTATGTGTGACATGCTAGGGGAACAGTGACAGGGAGAGCTGAGTCAGAAACGGCACGTAGGAAAATTCAGGCAAGGAAAGGCAATCCCAGAGAAACAGCATCTGCGGTGGCTTAGAAGCTCACGGGAGCTCGGGCTGTAGTGGCAGGGACCCAGGGGTGGGGCGGTAATGCAGAGGACTGTCAGGGGAGAAGGCTAACGAGTGCACAGGCCAGGACACCAGAGACTTTATTAAAGTCGGCCGTAAATGTCAGGTACGTTCCCCTGTAGGAAACACACACACATACACACACACACACACACACACACAACTCACTCACCCTTTTCTGCATTTTTCAAAATTTTGACCGTGAACATGTATAGCTTTTATAAGAAGCATGTTCATTTATTAGAAGAAAAAAATAATATTTTTGAAAAAGAAAAGAAAATGATCACCCTTGCGACCATGCGGAGACCAGTCGGGGGTGGGGGGCTGCAGTTGACCAGGCGAAAGGCAGTGATGAGCAATTCCACTCACAGGTATATACCCAAAAGGGTTGAAAGCTGGCACAAATGCACGTTCATGAATGTTCATAGCAGTGTTACTCACAATAGCCACAAAGTAGACTCAAAGCACCAAATATCCATCAACAGATGAATGGGCAAACAAAATGTGATCTATCCAGACAATGGGACATGATTCATACAAAGTAGTGACACGTGCCACAACGTGGACAAACCTTGAAAATGTTCTGCAAAGTGCAAGAAGCCAGACCCAAAAGGTCGTATGTGGTACGACTTCGTTTATATGAAATCCCCAGAGTGGGTTAAGTCCACAGAGGCAGAATGCAGACCGATGGTTGTGAGGGGCTGACAGAAGAGAACGGGGAACAACAGCTTGACAGGTATGAGACAAAGAAAGTCCCAGCACTTGGAACCCTGAGCTGTCCCACAGTTTGGTAACACAGCTTGGTAAGCCTTTCAGTCCCTCTTTGTGAGTTAAGCTACCTCAAGCTGACTTTTGGTCACTTACACCAAAAAAGTTCTATCTTCTTCACCTGATACATTCTATAAGCCTCTTCGCCAAAGTTCTGGAGTCGAGAACAAGGTGATCAAGGGGCGCCTGGGCAGCTCAGTCGGTTAAGCGTCCAGCTTCAGCTCAGGTCACGATCTCACGGTCTGTGAGTTCGAGCCCCGCGTCGGGCTCTGTGCTGACAGCTCAGAGCCTGGAGCCTGCTTCGGATTCTGGGTCTCCCTCTCTCTCTCTCAGCCCCTCCCCTGCTTGTGCTCTGCCTTCCTCTCTCAAAAATAAATAACCATGAAAAAAAAAACCCTTTTTTTAAGTATACCTTTTGTTTTGAAATAAAATACAGGAACAAGCACCTCATCCATACAAGGTGCTCCCAGATCATCTGTGACGCCTGCCACTGCAGCCCAGCAGGGAGGCAGGCTCATGGAGACACCGGGGCTCCGTGAGTTAGGCAGGCTGAGTTAAGCCTCCTCCAGTGTTTCCTGGGGTGAGTGTGCCCACATCACAGAATCAGAGGCACGAACGTGCAATTTCCAGCACGAGGTAGGTGCTCAACCACGTTTGCTTCTCTCTCCGCAAGCAGCTCACAGTGAGAGCCTGCAAGCAGTCACCTTAGTTGTTCTTGCAGAAGGAAAAGGATTGGCTTTGCCCAAAGTGGGTCCATAGCTGCCGGTCCCCGGTGCCCGTGCAGCTGTGCTAGCCAGCAGCCGCCGCTCATCAGCTCTGGCTCGGAATCCCTGCTGCCCTGGAAATTTCCCGTGCTGCCCGGAAAGACTCTGGCTTCTCATCATCACTACCTGTTGACCTTCCTATCAATATGCCCTGCATCCACTATCCCAGATTGGGTCCCATCAGCATAAAGAAGGGCTCTCAGTCTTCCTGGGGCTGTACCCCTTTAATAAAAAGGACAGTAGCGGCTGCCATATACTGACCCTACATGTGCCTGAACTTACATCCCACCCGCCCTGCCCTCCCACTTGATGGGCAGCCAAGTTTGATAACCATTGTTATAAAGGCAGCGATTCTCAGCATTGACTATAGAATCGCCTGGAAAGATTTTCTAGATGCTGGGAGCAGGGTGGGGGGTAGTAACAGGAAGGGGACGCTCGAGGCCTTTTATAGGGTTGTAGTAACGTTCTACATTTTTTTTTAATGTTTATTTATTTTTGAGAGAGAGAGAGAGAGAGAGACACAGAGCACAAGCAGGGGAGGGGCAGAGAGAGAGGGAGACACAGAATCCGAAGCAGGCTCCAGGCTCCGAGCTGTCAGCACCGACCAACGTGGGGCTTGAACCCACGAACCGTGAGATCCTGACCTGAGCCGAAGTCGGCTGCTTAACCTACTGAGCCCCCCAGGTGCCCCCTCCGCTTGATTTTATAATCTTCATAAGAGACAAGATGTTCAGCACTAGATTGTAACCATACTAGACTCTAACCCTAACCCCAACCCCAACCCTAAACTTAACCCTAACCCCAACCCTAACCCTGACCCTAACCTTAACCTTAACCTAAGCCTCATACTTTTTGATCTGTGTGTTGGATACTTGGGTGTGTCCACTTCTGTGAAAATTGTGGAGGTATACGTTTAGGATTTGTATACTTTTCTCTGTGTAGGTTATTCTATAGCAAAAAAAAAAAAAATTTTTTTAAGGAAATAAAAAAAAGCCGTTGTCCTCAGCGCCTTCGCTGCCTCCTGAGAAAAGGCAGTCTGTGGCCCCAGACTCAACGTCTTGAAGATGCTTTTCACAGCATTGAGCAGTTGTTGGCCTTTGAGTGTGTGCCTGTCCTTGACAATGAACACACCTGCTTTCTTACCGCTGCTGCTTCTCCCTGGGCCGGTGCCGGGCTTAGCTACAAATTGCCCGCTGTTGTGCGGTGACAGGTACTCAATGGTCAGGCCCCATGGCTAGGCTCCACAGCGTCTCCCTCCCACAGTTGGACTGAGAGGACCCCATGCTGCCCAAGTCCCAGGACTTAGGGCAGCAGAGACATAAGCAGCTACAGCAGGGACATAAGCACCTGCGCCTAAGCTGGGAGCCCTCTGCTCACGTCTGCCTTGTATCCTAATGAGTCCCTGGACAGATGCTCTCTGGTCTTCACGTACAGACCCGCCAGTGGGCCAATGGATGTTGGAGATGAAGGGTCTGTTTCTCATCATCATCTGCAGCGAGGTGTCGTCACGCGACTCAGTTCTGGCCAAGAGAATGTACGTGGAGTAGTCTGCACAATTCTGGAAATTGCCCTAAGGAGGAGAGTGCTCTTTTCCCTCTGTTCTTTCCTGTTACTTGGGATATGGCCTGGAAGGGCTGCGTTCCAGCAGCCATATTGTGCCGTGGAACAAAGTCATGCTCGAGGATAAGAGAGCAACAAGTCAGGGGAGGCTGGGTCTTCGCTGTCATCTTTGCCCCCTGGAGCACCCTGCTGGCTGTGGGCTGACTCCCTCAGGGTATTTAACATGAGGGAGAAATGAGTTTCTACCCTATTCCAGCCGATGACACTTGGGGTTTTTCCATTCCTGTCAACTCAACTTAATCCTAAGTAATACTCAGGGCTTCTGACTTGATCTTTGGCCTGAGTTCCTGCCCAGTGTGAGGAGCAGGGTCCTGGCTTGCTCCCCCCGTGGACTGGAGTGCTGCCTCCACCCCATCTCCACAGCTGGACCCTGCCAACTGCACCCCATCCGTGCTGCCTGCAGGATTTTGTGTTGCTGGGCTTGCCTCTTGCCTGGGTGGACTACACCCCATCATTCCAGTTGCTTTTCTGGGGTAAGCCCTGCTTCCCTCTCATTCTTTTACCCTTGGATCCTTCCTGTGCCTAACAGGCTGGCCGCTTTCTGGAAAACTACAGCAGGGCCAGTGCCTATAATACCTTCCCCCGTGGACAGTCCAGGAGCAGCCGGTTTCTGAGACATAAAAACAATGGTAAGGTCATTCATTTATTCATTCAGCAGATGAGTGTCTATCACAGGCCCTGGGATCACAATGGTAAGTGAGATGAGGTCGAGAGGCAGGCCTAGCATGGTGGGTACAAGCACAGGCTGTAGAGTGAGAATATCAGACACAGCCATCCAAGGCACTGGAACTGATCACAAGCATTTTCAGTGGTTTCCTTTAAGAATATGTCCATGGCCTTGGCCGTGTGTGCAAGCCCGTATGAGTCACTACACCTGCCTGGTCCTCAGCTTATCTGAACACGACATGGCTGAACTGGATGATGTTTAAGACTCTGTGCAGGTCTGTCCTCCTATGGTAGTCTTGCAAAAACAAAACAAAACAAAGCACCCAAATCTTGATCTGATCGAACCCCTAGATTCAACTACAGGAAATGCAGAAAACAGAGCAATGTGTGAAGCCACGTCATGGGTTTGCAATCACAAAAACCCAGACTGCGGACAATCTGCAGGATACACGACATGCCTTCTCCGGTGATAAATCGCAAGCAAAAAGAGAAAGCTGGAGGAGGAACCTGTGGTTTAAAAGAGATTCAAGAGACATCAGCCAGTCACATCTGCGCGCATCTGATCCCAATCTTGATTGGATCAAACTGTTCGAAGTGTTTTTTGACCGGACACCATTGGAGATTTGAACACTGACTGAATACGTGACGATGTTAAAGAACTGTTGTTTCAAGAAAGATACTAGTGATTGACAAAGCGCAGAGACGCAGCCAGCAGCAGGGGCCTATTATGAAATAGGGCCGGGGAGTAGGGGAGAAGAGACTGCCGGGAGTCTTACCCCCAGCTCGCCCATTAGCTCACTCGAGTCCCTTCCTCTCCCCAGGCCTCGGTTTCCCCATCTAGGGAATGAAGCAGGTGGACCCAGTGTTTAACCTTGGCCTCCTTTTGCTTTGTCTTCACGTGGGCAGCCCTGGAGCCTTTACTCGGTGCCGTATCAACCCCACCCTGTGGCCACAGCAGCATAAAAGCAGCAGGAAGGCCGGAAGGCCAGAACCGCTGGCTCCTGCAGAACCTAGAAGAGGCCACCGCCCTGGGGCAACTCGCTTGAAGGATCAAGCTGCAGGATCCCAGGCGGGCTGGTCCAGTCCCGAGGGAAAGGATGAACTTCACTTACTCACGAACCATGGGCACGAGTTATCTGCTCACTGGGATGCTTTGGCCTTGTTCTGATAACTGGGCATTCTGGTGAGTTCTCTTGGCCTGCATCCTGATCTGGTCAAGCTGCTCAGGACTCCAGCTGAGGTGGGGTACCGCTGCCTCTAACACACTCCTATGGACACACATGAACAATGCCACCTCATTGTTACAGGTCACGTGCCCCTCGATTCCTCGTGCTGGCCTCTGTTAAAGGCCATACTTTCATCGCTATGAACGTATCAGTCTTAACACGGAACCTCACGCAGTGCAAATGCTTAGCAAATAAATAGGGAAGATTTCCTTCCTGGACCATCAGAGATGCTTAAAATTCTCTGGAAGCATCAGGAACTTTATCTCCAGGAGGATAACCTGAAATAGTCATCGCCTGCTACCAACACCAACCAGTTTCACACATGAATTAAATAATACCCCAGCCCCAAAGAGAAAGAGAGACAATTCTGTTATAATGAGCAGTAAGAGCAGGCACCTGGGTGGCTCAGTTGGTTGAGCCTCCAACTTCGGCTCGGGTCACCATCTTGTGGTTCATAGGTTCAAGCCCCGCATCGAGCTCTGTGTTGACAGCTCAGAGCCTAGAGTCTGCTTCAGATTCTGTGTCTCCCTCTCTCTGCTCCTCCCCTACTCACTCTCTCTCTCTCTCTCAAAAATAAATAAACATTAAATTTTTTTGCTTAATGTTAATAAATAATGTTTGTTTATTTTTGAGAGAGAGAGAAAGAGAGAGCAGGGGAGGGGCAGAAAGAAAGACAGGGAGAGAGGGAGAATCCTAAGCAGGATCCGCGTCAGAGCCTGACACAGGACTCAATCCTACGAACTGTGAGATCATGATCTGATCTGAAACCAAGAGTCAGATGCTTAAGTGAGTGAGCCACCCGGGTGCCCCTGACCATTTCTTTCTTTGAATTTATTTATTGTTTAATTTACATCCAAGTTAGTTAGCATGGTGCAACAATGATTTCAGGAGTAGATTCCTTAATGCCTTTTATCCATTTAGCCCATCCCCCCTCCCACAACCCCTCCTGTAACCCTCAGTTTGTTTTCCATGTTATGAGTCTCTTCTGTTTTGTCCCCCTCCCTGTTTTTAGATTATTTTTGTTTCCCTTCCCTTATGTTCATCTGTTTTGTCTCTTAAAGTCCTCATATGAGTGAAGTCGTATGATTTTTGTCTTTCTCTGACTAATTTCACTTAGCATAATACCCTCCAGTTCCATCCACATAGTTGCAAATGGCAAGATTTCATTATTTTTGACTGACGAGCAATACTCCATTGTATACCCCGTCTTCGTTATCCATTCATCCATCGATGGACATGTGGTCTCTTTCCATACTTTGGCTATTGTTGATAGTGCTGCTGTAAAGTTTGGGGTGCATGTGTCCCTGCGAAACAGCACACCTGTATCCCTTGGATAAATACCTAGTAGTTCAATGGCTGGGTCCTAGAGTAGTTCTATTTTTAATTTTTTGAGGAACCTCCATACTGTTTCCCAGAATGGCTGCCCCAGCTTGCACTCCCACCAACAATGCGAAAGAGATCCTCTTTCTCCGCATCCTCGCCAACATCTATTGTTGCCTGAGTTGTAACATTAAAAAAAAAAATTTTTTTTAAACTGGTAAAAAATGAGCAGTAACAGCTACACCCGCCATATTAGTATCAAACCCGGTTTCAAATCCTTGCTCTGCCTCCCACTAGCTCTGTGACTTCGGGCGAGTCACTTAACCTCTCTGCAGCTGATTTCACAAGAGTGCTGTGAAGGTGAAATTGTTCACTGCATACGGTGTTTGGCATCATGCCCCACACGCTGGGAAGGCTCAGCCTGTGTTAGCAACAGTTCTTACTGGGAATCCTCCGTGGTGGCCTCCCACGGGTGCTCCCCATCTCTTCCCCACCCCCAATTCCACCTCGTCTCCTTTCCCTCGCCCTTATAAAAAATCTTTTCGGCGCTTCATTCTTTAGCTTAGTTGGCTGATGGAATCTTGTCGTGTTTTATAGTTGGTGGAGTTTCAGGCAAGGCGGAGAGCCGATAGGGAGGCTACTCCAGGCCTAGGTCTTCCAGAGGCACCTTGAGAATCGCAACTTGCTGGGGCCATCTCCAACTACTCCGTATCAGCCCTGCAGATAACTCACGTGGAGCTATGGCTACCCGCCCACCTCCCCAGGAGGGGAGCACGCTGGAGGGACTTCTTAATTGTGGGTGCCGGCGACTCACGCTTCCTGTATGTGGGCCGCTGCTTCCCCCTAGTGGCCACTGGATAGATTGCACAGCGAGTTGGCCTGAGGACAACGATGTGGGAGAAGTACCTCCCCCCCCCTCCCCCTCTGCACCGGGGAGGGGGGCGGTTCTCAACCGTGACAGACCTGTAACTCCCTTCTCATAAAATGTATTGTGTGTAACTATAGTATACCTTATTCAGGTATTGGCCTACACTGAACGACATATTTCTAAAAATACGATTTGGTAATCTTTGACATACGTATATACCCATGAAACCGCCATCACAATCAAGATAGTTCATATCTCTTCGCTTCCCAAAGTTTTCTTGTGCCCTTCAGTAACCCCTCCCTCCGCCCCTTTCTGCTCCCCCATCCCCAATCACCTACTGGTCTACTTCCTGTCATTATAGATTGGTTGACATTTTCTAGAGTTTCTTATAAATGGAACCGTGCAGTATCTGCTTTTCTTTCTCCTCCTCTTCCTCCTCGTCCTCCTCCTTCTCCTCCTTCTCTCCTCTCCCTCCCTCTCCTTCTCTTTCTTCTTCTTTTTTTCGGTCTGACTTCTTTCCCTCAGCATAATCACTTTGAAATTTATCCATTGCATGGACCAGTAGTATATTCCTTTTTATTACTAGGTAGTATTTCCATTGTATGAATGTACTGCCATTTGTCTGTCCATTCAGAATGTTGGTACTTTTAAAAATCAGTCAACTGCCCTAAATATAATAGGAACTGAAAGAAAGGAATAAAACAATAGGTAAATCCCATGTAAATGCTCAGACATGATCGCCCCGGAACATACAATGATGTAGTCAGATACTTCACCTATACATACAGTTACATGGACCCGCTTCTTTGCCGGAGGCTTTGGTTTGGCTCCAAAGGCCAGCGGTTGACCCCTCCAGACAGGAGGGGACGATGCTGTGTGGCCTGACGCCTGGGGCCCGAGACTAAGCAGGAGAGGTGGACACAGGCAGATGTCAGCTCCGTGGAAAGATTTCTCACAGGGCTGACCATCAGGGAGGCATGGCCAGTCTCATACGCTAAGGTCCCTATTTGATTTCTCAAAGGTGTGTTTGTATTTTACTTACCTTGCATTTCCCAGCGCAATACGGGGGCTTTCTGTTGGCACTTTTCTGAACCGAGACTTAAGACTTACTTCCTGCCCTCTGCTCTAAAGGCCAGTAGCTGGCATTGGCACATCTCTATCCTGCTGGGAGCCTGTCTCAGGACGGAATATACTTTTATGGAAGAAAGTGTTTAGTGGTGCTTTTGAGGCAACAAGACTTTAGAAACTTCTACTACAGAGGCACCTGGGTGGCTCAGTCAATTAAGCATCCGGCTCACATCATGATCTCATGGTTTCATGAGTTCAAGCCCCGAGTTGGGCTCTGTGCTGGCAGCATGGAGCCTGCTTGGGATTCTCTCTCTCTCTCTCTCTCTCTCTCTCTCCTCTGCTCACTCTGTCTCTCTCAAAATAAATAAACTTAAAAAAAAAGAAACTTCTAAAAATAAAGCCTTCAGTTATACTTACCTTCTTGGATAATCTATCCACCATGTTATTATTAAAGGAGTCTGTTGTTTGGTGGTAACCCTTGACTTCAGACTGGCTTGTTCTTGCAAGGAACCCATTCCAGAAACTGAAGAATTTCCTTTAACCAGCTCTAATGCTACAGAGAAGTATCAAAGTCCATAGCAAGTATGGTGGGACATGTAATATGCGAGGTCTCTAGTCTTTGTTTCTTTTTCTCCTTCTCCTCCTCCTCCTTCTTCTTCTTCTTCTTCTTCTTCTTCTTCTTCTTCTTCTTTTGAAAGAGAGAGACAGAGAGCGCGCATGTATGCACCCATGCATGTGAGTAGGGGAGGAGCAGAGAGAGAGAGGAGAGAGAATCTTAAGCAATCTCCATATCCAGCGTGGAGCCCAATGCGGGGCTCGATTTCGTGGTTCGTGAGATCATGACCTGAGCCGAAATCAAGAGTCGGATGCTTAACTGACTGAGCCACCCAGACCCCCTCTAGTCTTTGTTTCTTGATTCCATTTTTAATACGCCACCCACACGTTCCCCCCCCCCGCCCCCGAAGTCCCTTAAATATCTTAATGCTTCCATTCTTATTCTTTGCTTCTTGTTGTTTGCCTTGGAAATGTTTTCCTTCTATTTTTTTTCTAACTTCTCATTGCATGATCAGTCCGTTTGTTTTGCTTTGTTTGAGGGAAAGCAGTTAAGACTACACATTTGCTTCTAAATACATTTTGATTAAGTTTCAGAAACTGCCTATGTTCCTTCATTCTCATCGTTTTAGAAACCTGTTATTCCAGATTTTAATTTGCCTTTGACCTAATAATTATGCCGGGGGGAAAAGTATGTGCGTGTTTCTTTGAAAGTCATAAGAAATTGGGTGGTTTCTTTTACACTGTAGCCTGAGTGTGGAGTCTATAGAATTCCTCCTTTGTGGAGAGCTTGACGTGTTATTTGTAGCCTAGTTTAGAGTCAAATTGTGTAAATATTCGTGAAGTAGTTGAGAAGGTGTGTATTCTGTGGGATAAAGTACAAGCCCAATAATAAAGCCAAAAATTCAGTCTTCTAAATATATGGTTTGAATATATTCCAAAGACAGTGGTGGAACATCTCTGGTGTCTCCGTCCCTGTTTAAGTCTAGAAGCTCTGTGGTCTGTACTCATTCTCTTTGGTCTCATTGTTTTCCACATGCCTTTCCGCTCTGCACTTGGAGAGCTTTTCAAGTGTGTGGCTCCAGCCTCGAGGAACTTTTCTGTGCTGTGGACTCTGCTCTTTGAGCCTTCAATGCAGATCTCATTCCCGGCACTGGGTTTGGGTTCCTTGCATTCTGCGTTTCGGCAAGCTGTATCCATCTTTCTCATATTTTATGGAGAACTCAAAGCAGACATTTCCTTAGGTAGAGCAATTTATTTCCAGAAGCATCCTCTTCCAGCATTGCCCTGAGAACTGGCAAGAGAAGTCCCCAAGTGGGCCCTGTGCTTCAGAGTTCCCCACAACGGGGGCACCCGGGAGGCTCAGTTGGTGAAGCCTCCGACTTGGGCTCAGGTCGTGATCTCGTGGGTCGTGGGTTCAAGCCCCGCATCGGGCTCTGTGCTGACATCTCGGAGCCTGGAGCCTGCTTCGGATTCTGTGTCTCCCTCTCTCTCTCTGCCCCTCCCCCGCTCATGCTCTGTCTCTCTCTCAAAAATGAATAAACCTTAAAAAAAAATTAGAAAATAGAGTACCCCCCAACAAAATAATCAGATTTATTAAGGACCGCACAATGCCTCTGGCGCTCAGCACTCGCACAGCAGGACCTAACCCTAAACATCCGTGCTCTTCAACAATGTTCAGGCCCCAGGGAGATGCTTCACATCTGACCCTATATTGATGGGGAGAAAAATGCATCAGCTTTGAAAAGTTTAACGAAAGCTTGATGGGCCCCTGCTAGGTACTATCTCTCGGAGGGCAGAGAGATTTTCAGCAGAGAAGTACTTAGGTAAGAAAAAAGACAAATTAACTTGCCAGATCTTTCCTCTCAGCCGGAATGCAACAAATTAAACACAATGAAAGGGCATTTTCTAGTCGTGCTGACTATAGTTTCTTGTTTGCATCTTCTTATTCGTGGTTCTGGGGGTACTACACATGAATTAGGACGGCATTTGCATCCGTTGTAAATGGAAACTGAGGACATTTTTGCGACATTACATAAGCCATGTTACACATTATTCAAATTTGCATGTATATCTAGACTTTAGACATAACGATACTGATTCTTTACACAGGCAGCGAGATGGACACTGAATGCTAGAATTATGAATTTTAACATTTTTATTTAAAAACTCGGGGCACCTGGGTGGCTCAGTCGGTTAAGCGTCCGACTTCAGCTCAGGTCATGATCTTGCAGTTTGTGGGTTCAGGCCCCGCATCGGGCTCTGTGCTGACAGCTGAGAGCCTGGAGCCTGTTTCAGATTCTGTGTCTCTCTCTCTGTCTGGCCCTTCCCCTCTCGAGCTTTGTCTCTCTCACTCTCTCTCAAAAATAAATAAACATTAAAAAAATTTAAAAAATAAATTAAAAAAAATAAAAACTTACTTATTTGGGGGAGGTGCCTAACTGGCTCAACTGGTAAACATTAAACATTTGAAAAATAAACGTTTTTTAGTATATGTGCTGCCGAAGCGAGCACAATAAACGTTTTTTAAAAATTAGAAGAAAAAGAACATGTGACTCTTGATCGCAGGGTCACGAGTTTGAGCCCCATGTTGTGGTTAAATTTACTAAAAATAAATATATAAAATAAGTAATAAAAAGTTACTTATTTATAAATCAAATTTTAAATTAAAAGTTACTTATTTATAAATCAAATTTTAAATTAAATGTATAATTTAAATACAATTTAAGTTAAACTTTAAAATTAAGTTATTTAATAAAATTTAATTAAGGTTTTAGAGAGTATAATGATATACAGTATTTGGACTTACGTATATTTGATATAAAAATTTGATATTCAGTAATTCTAATCTTTATTTTGCCTTCTGCATTATTAGATACTTTTCAATGTTTAAAAAAAAACCCTAACTTTTTGGAAAAACACTGGAAAATTTTTTCATAAAAAATTAATAAAAAATAAATATATTTACATTTTTGTTCTTTGAATATAATTGTTTTTAATCCTTAAGTAAATTTTAAAATCTTTTTTTTTTTAAGAGGAAGTGTGTGAGTGGAGAGGGGCAGAGAGAGAGAGAGAGAGAGAGAGAATCTTAAGCAGCCTCCAGGCTCAGTGCTGAGCCCCAAGCAGGACTCCATCCCAGGACCCTGGGATCATGACCTGAGCCGAAATCAAGAATTGGGTGCTCAACCGACTGAACCACCCAGGCACCCCTAAGATCTTGATTATCATAACATAATTAGGGGCGCCTGGGTGGCTCAGTTGTTGAAGCATCCGACTCTTGGTTTCCCCTCGTGTCAAGACCTCACAGTTCTTGAGTTCAAGCCCCGCATCAGGCTCTGTGCTGACAGTGAAGAACCTGCTTGGGATTCTCTCTCTCTCCTTCTCTCTCTGACCCTCTCCCACTTGCTCTCTCTGTCTCTGTCTCTCTCTCTCAAAATAAATAAATAAATAAACTTAAAAAAAATAACATGATTAGCGATTTTGCTGAAAGGAAGAGAAGAAAAATTCCATGGGATCGTCATCATCATTTATGAATGAGGTATACGTTTCTTACTCATCCCAACATCGTCAGCCCAAGCTGCAATGTCCTCAGGAAGAAAAGTCTGGAGGTGGAAGGTACAGGGCAGCACTGCCCACTTAAAGGCTCTTCCTGCTACCTTCTTTCCGCCAGCCCCTACCATCCTGTTTCAGAGGGTAATGTAGCCACCGGTAATAAAACTTTCCTTTGCCTCCTTTCTGCTACAGCAGGTGGTGACTAATGACACTAGGATGTGTGAGCTTCACCGGGAGGTGACAGATTGTCAGGTCACCGCTTCACAGGTGGTTAACCCCACGCTCCCTACTAAGCAGGCCTCTCTTGGTTGCAATTGACAGAAACTCACCTCGAACTTGTTGGCGCAGGAAGGGACATTTATTGAATTGCAGGATTGCAGTAAGGGCAAGACTGTGTTTGGGTCCCGGAAAGGGTAGACTCTAGGAATGGAATCCTGTCTGGACTCTGCTCCCTCTTCAAGGAAGCTTATGCTCTCAGATGGGCTGTGTCCACATGATTCCAAACTGTAAGCCTCTGGCCTCACTCCTGAAGGCTTCCCCTGTAAAGCTGAGCTGTTCCACTTAATTTCTATTCAAAATATAGTGGTGGGGGCCATAGGCACACCCTGTCACCCGGAACACAGTGTCCTGTGACTGGCACTCTCCACTACAACCCCATGGGGGAAGGAGTTCCCCCAAAGGTGGTACCACCCACCAAAGGGAAGGGAGGTGAGGAGGCAGAACAACTAGGACCCTCTGTGCTGCCCCACCCAGGGGCCTTCATGACAGCGATCACCAGTCAGTGCTTTGTACTTTCTGCGGGAAGCTTGCATGGGCCTCCGTTTGCATGGTTTGGACCCAAGTATGTCCAGGAGAATGATGACGTCACAGAACTGAGGTTCCAGAAGGCAGAGTGGCCCAGCGCTCCCACCTTCTTTAGAGCATGGGGAGCTGTGAACTAGGTGGGGCTAGAGTATAGTTCATGAGGAAGAGACTCTTCGTTCTACTGATTCTTGAGGAAAGCCCTGGCTGTCTGGGACCCGGGGTCAGAGAGGGGTAGGAGAGAGGTAAGCTTCGGAAGGGGAGGTGAGAATGCATCTACCAGAGGCACCGTATTCCCCATGGAGACCCCAAGGGGGGACTTCATGGGTAGAGAGAGAGCTCACCCGCTTCCCAAGGCTCAGTGACCCCTGGCAAGTCTCGGAAGGAACCTCCTGAGTCAGGGTGGAGCAGGGTTGCATGGGACACACTCATACTAAAAAATTATTTGTTGTTTGTCTGAAATTCTAATGTAGTTGGGCATCCTGTAAAATTTTCTTTACTAAATCTGGTAACGCCAGGGGGAGGGAGAGAAGCAAAAGAATGTTCACAAGCTCAGGCTGGTACGGAGTGAGCTTAGAAGACATCTGTGAGGAAACAAGGCCATTAGGGCAGCCATCTTGCCCAAGCAGAAGCTTCCTGACTCTGCAGCCTGTGGGTGGAGGAACCTAGGCCTTTGCTCTCAGGAACATACACCTGCTTTCAGGGGAAAGATACGCATGCACACACCCACCACACACACACA
>NW_026057824.1:20788-23670 GCF_023721935.1 Panthera uncia
GAGAGAGAGGGAGACACAGAACCCAAAGCAGGCTCCAGGCTCCAAGCTGTCAGCACAGAGCCCGATGCTGGGCCTGAACCCATGAACCACGAGATCATGACCTGAGCCGAAGTTGGATGCTTAACCGACTGAGCCAGCCCAGGTGCCCCATCCAGTTCTTCACCAAGCTTCCCACCACCTTAGATTTAATATCCATTGATGATTCTTGCCCAAACTAATCTATGATGGCTGCAGAGTGATGATTTTCCAACCTCATGACCACCTCCACGTTTATCACTCACCATCTTATTGTCAGGAAGAGCTCCAACCCCATCCCCGTTATGTATCTGTTTGTCTATTTATTACTATTAAGGACTCAGGGATTCCTATCTCTTTCACTAGATTATAATCTGTCACTATCCTTATTTTTTTCAAAGACGCTCTAGGCCCAAGGTGGGGTGCTAACTCATGACCCTGAAACCAAGAGTCGCTCGCTCCACCAACTGAGCCGGCCAAGCTCCCCTGTCGCTATCTTTATTTGTGTTGATGGCCAAACTGTCCCAGACTGCCTTAGAAACCATTCTGTATTAATTCTGTAGCTACGATACCAAAAGCGTAAGCAACAAAAGAAAAGATAGAGAAAACAGTCTTCATCATCATTGAATTCTTTTGTTTCTAAGAATACCATCAAGAAAGTGAAAGGCAACCCACAGAATGCGAGAAAATATTTGCAAGCCATGTATCTGATAAAGAATTTTTTATTTTTTATTTTTTTAAGTGTATTGTTTTTAATTTTATTTTTTATTTGTTAAGAGTTACATCCAAATTAGTTAGCATCTAGTGCAACAATGATTTCAGGAGTAGATTCCTTAGTGCCCCTTACCCATTTAGCCCATCCCCCCTCCCACACCCCCTCCAGTAACCCTCTGTTTGCTCTCTATATTTATGAGTCTCTTCTGTTTTGTCCCCCTCCCTGTTTTTATATTATTTTTGTTTCCCTTCCCTTATGTTCATCTGTTTTGTCTCTTAAAGTCCTCATATGAGTGAAGTCATATGATGTTTGTCTTTCTCTGACTAATTTCACTTAGCATAATACCCTCCAGTTCCATCCACATAGTTGCCAATGGCAAGATTTCATTCTTTTTGCTTGCCGAGTAATACTTCATTGTATATATATACCACACCTTCTTTATCCATTCATCCATCGATGGGCATTTGGGCTCTTTTCATACTTCAGCTATTGTTGATAGTGCTGCTATAAACATGGGGGTGCATGTGTGCCTTCAAAACAGCACACCTGTATCCCGTGGATAAATGCCTAGTAGTGCAATTGCTGGGTCGTAGGGTAGTTCTATTTTTAGTTTTTTGAGGAACCTCCATCCTGTTTTCCAGAGTGGCTGCACCAGCTTGCATTCCCATCTGATAAAGAATTTTTACAACTCGGGGCGCCTGGCTGGCGCAGTCGGTTAAGCGTCCGACTTCAGCCAGGTCACGATCTCGCGGTCCGTGAGTTCGAGCCCCGCGTCAGGCTCTGGGCTGATGGCTCGGAGCCTGGAGCCTGTTTCCGATTCTGTGTCTCCCTCTCTCTCTGCCCCTCCCCCGTTCATGCTCTGTCTCTCTCTGTCCCAAAAATAAATAAAAAACGTTGAAAAAAAAAATTAAAAAAAATAAAAAAAGAATTTTTACAACTCAATAAAGAAGGACAAATAACCCAACTAGAAAATGGGCAAAAGATGTGAATACTGAATTTCCCCAAAGATATGCAAATGGCCAAAGAGCACATGGAAAGATGCTCAGCGTCATTAGCCACCAGGAAAATGCAGATCCAAACCATCATGTGTACGACTTGGCACCCATTAGGAGAGCTTTGATCAGAAAGACAGTTAATAGCAAGTGTTAGTGGGGGGGGGGCGGTGCTGGTGGGCTCAGTTGGTATAGAGCATGGTGACTCTCAACATCAGGGTCATGGGTAGAACCTACTTTAAAAAAAAAGAGTAAATTGAATTAAAAAAACAAACAAGCGTTGGGGCACCTGGGTGACTCAGTCAGTTGAGCCTCTTGATATCAGCTCAGGTCATGATCTCACAGTCTGTGGGCTCAAGCCCCGCATTGGGCTCTGCGTTGACAGTGAGGAGCCTGCTTGGGATTCTCCCTCTCTCCCTCTCTCTCTGCCCCTCCCTAGCTTTTGTGCACCCTCTCTCTCTCTCTCTCTCTCTCTCTCTCTCAAAATAACTAAATAAACTTTATAATTTTTTTTTTTAAAGTAACCAGTGTTGGTAAGGATGTGGAAAAGCCGATGGCAATGTAAAATGGTATAGCCACTTTGAAGTCAGGCAGTTGCTCCAAAGTTGAAACTTGAAGTTACTCTATGGCTCAGCAGTTCCATTCCTTGGCATATATGCCCGAAGGAATGAAAACATTTGTCCACACGAACACTTGTGCGTGAATGTTCACAGCACCGTCATTCATAATAGCCCCAAAGTAGCCCAAAAGTCTATAAAACGATCAATAGAGAGACAAAAGAAGGATTCATCACAAGGAATGAGATCCCAGTGGCTGCCACAACATGAATAAATCTTGAAAACGTTGTTAAGCGAAAGAAGCCGGGCTCAAAGGCCACCTATGGTGTGACTATTTGTGTGCAGTGTCCAGGTTAGGTAAATCTAGAGAAATGGAAAGTAGGCTTGTGGTGGGCAGGGGTTGGAGGAGGGGTGGATTAGTGACAGCTAATGGGTATGGGGTTTCCTGTTGGGTTGATGAAAATGTTTTAAAATTGACCGCGATCATAGTCGCACGGCTCTGCAAACACACTATTGAGCTGCACGCTTTAAATTAAGTGATTGTGCGGTATGTGAATTATGTACTGTGAATTTTATCTCAATAAAGCTGTTACCAAGAAAGTG
>NW_026057825.1:0-15372 GCF_023721935.1 Panthera uncia
GGCCTGGGAAACGACATGGTGAGTTTCCAGGTTCCATGCCGAGTCAGCCTGCACCGCTTCTGGACCCCCCGTGCCTCGGGTTCTCAACGTTGGTGTGGGTTCCCCATGGGGAGGGAGCCTTAGCTAGGATTAGGGTTTGGTCCAGGGACGTCGCCAGGGCCGAAGCGACTCCCGTCTCGTGATCTCCATTGAGGGCTGAAGTTAGGGCCCATATCAGAAGTCGGCTGAATTGCACGGTTAGGGTTCCAGGCAGGCTTAGGTTGTGGTGGAGGGTCCCGGTTCGGGGTACGGTTAGGGTTAGTGTTAGGTCCCAGGAGGCTCCAGGCGCCGAACCCACAGCAGGGCAGTGGTCTCCCCGAAGGGCTGACCTGAGGGCACAAGGGAAGCTGCCGGTCAGGATCCGTCTTTGGCTGCCAAGGCCACACACGTGGTTGGACCCCTGGTCCAGGAGGCCTCCGTAATCCTCTCGGGCAGCTGCAGCCTGGCCTGCTAAACGACATGGTGAGCTTCCAGGTTCCATGCCGAGTCAGCCTGCACCGCTTCTGGACCCCAGGGGCGTGGTGTTGTCAGACGTTGGCATGGGGTCCCCATGGGGAGGGAGCCTTAGCTAGGGTTAGGGTTCGGTCCAGGGACGTCGCCAGGGCTGAATCGACTCCAGTCTCGTGATCTCCCTCGAGGGCTGAAGTGAGGGCCCATGCCAGAAGGCGGCTCAATTGCAGGGTAGGGTTCGAGGCAGGCTTAGGTTGCGGTGGAGGGTCCCGGTTCGGGGTACGGTTAGGGTTAGGGTTGTGTCCCAGGAGGCTCCAGGCGCCCAACCCACAGCAGGGCAGTGGAGTCCCCGAAGGGCTGAGTTGAGGGCACAAGGGAGGCTGCCGGTCAGGATCCGTCTTTGGCTGCCAATGCCACACACGTGATTGGGCCCCTGGTCGAGGAGGCATCCGGCATCCGCTCGGCAGCTGCAGCCGGGCCTGGGAAACGACATGGTGAGCTTCCAGGTTCCATGCCGAGTCAGCCTGCACCTCTTCCGGACCCCAGGCGCGTGGTGTTGTCAGACGTTGGCATTGGGTCCTCTTGGGGAGAGAGCCTTAGCTAGGGTTAGGGTTCGGCCCAGGGACGTCGCCAGGGCCGAAGCGACTCCGGTCTCGTGATCTCCCTCGAGGGCTGAATTGAGGGCCCATGCCAGAAGGCGGCTCAATTGCAGGGTTACGGTTCGAGGCAGGCTTAGGTTGCCGTGGTGGGTCCCGGTTCGCTGTATGGTTAGTGTTAGGGTTAGGTCCCAGGAGGCTCCAGGCGCCGAAACCACAGCAGCGCCGTGGTCTCCCCGAAGGGCTGAGTTGAGGGCACAAGGGAGGCTGCCGGTCAGATTCCGTCTTTGGCTGCCAAGGCCACACACGTGATTGGGCCCCTGTTCCATGAGGCCTCCGGCATCCTCTCGGCAGCTGCAGCCGGGCCTGGGAAACAACATGGTGAGCTTCCAGGTTCCATGCCGAGTGAGCCTGCACCACTTCTGGACCCCAGGCACGTGGTGTTGTCAGACTTTGGTATTGGGTCCCCATTTGGAGAGAGCCTTACCTAGGGTTAGGGTTCGGTAGGGGCTTCGCCAGGGCCCAAGCGACTCTCGACTCGTGATCTCCCTCGAGGGCTGAAGTGAGGGCCTATGCGAAGGAGCGGCTCAAGTGGAGGGTTAGGGTTTGAGGCCGGCTTAGGTTTCGGAGGTTTCCCCTTCGCTGAATGGTTAGGGTTAGGGTTCTGTTCCACGAGGCTCAAGGCGTGAAACCCACAACCGGGCAGTGGTCTCCCCGAAGGGCTGAGTTGAGGGTTCAAGGGAGGGTGCTGGTCAGTGTCAGTCTCTGGCTTCCAAGGCCACACAACTCTATGGGCCCCTGGTCGTGGAGACCTCAGTAACCTCTTGGGCATCTGCAGCCGGGCCTATCAACCGACAGGGTGAGCTTCCAGGTTCCATACCGAATGACCCTCCACCGCTTCTGGACCCCAGGCGCGTGGTGTTGTCAGTCTTCGGTATTGAGACCCCTGGGGAAACTGCCTTAGCTAGGGTTAGGGTTCACTCCAGGGACGTCGCCAGGGCCGAAGGGACTCCAGTCTTGTGATCTTCGTGCAGGGCTGAAGTGAGGGCCCACGCGACGTTGCGGCTCAAGTGTAGGGTTAGAGTTAGAGGCCTGCTTAGGTTTCGGTGGAGTGTTCCAGTTAGGTGTAGGGTTAGTGTTAGGTCCCAGGAGGCTCCAGGTGTTCAATCCACAGCAGTGCAGTGGTCTCCCCGAAGGCCTGAGTTGAGGGCACAAGAGATGGTGCCTGTCAGCATCAGTCTGTGACTTCCAAGGCCGCACAACTCTATGGGCCCCTGGTCAGGTAGGCCTCAGGAATCCTCTCGGGCAGCTGTAGGCTGTCCTCGGAAACGACATGGTGTGCTTCCAGGTTCCAAGCCGAGTGACCCTGCATAGCTTGTGGACCCCAGGCGCGTTGTGTTTTCAGACTATGGGATTGGGTCCCCATGGGGAGTGAGCCTTAGCTACGGTTAGCGTTCAGTCCATAGACGTCGCCAGGGCCGAAGAGACTCCAGTCTTGTGATCTCCCTCGAGGCCTCAAGTGAGGGCCCATGCGATGGTTGGGTTCAAGTTTAGAGTTAGTTTTCGAGGCCGGCCTAGTTTTCCGTGGAGGGTTCCTGTTAGGGGTAAGGTTAAGGTTAAGGTTAGGTCCCAGGAGTCCCCAGGAGCTGAACCCACATCAGTGCAGTGGTATCCCCGAAGGGCTGAGTTGGGAGAGTGCTTCTTCTCTGGTTACTGTTTTCCCCCTGAGCCCAGCTCTTCTGGTTTACTGCTTGGCCCCAATCTGGCCACATGTACTCATGCATCATCAGTAGAGATCCTTCATGGTGGCTCTGAGCTTTCATCGGGTTCTTGGCTATTCAACATTTGACCTCAGGTCTCACCTGGACCACCCTTGTCACTATGAATAGAAGAAAGCATGTGAAGGCGACTGCCATGTGACAGTTTGCGAGAACCTGCCCGGCACCAGGTTCCATGCTGGATGCTTTGTCCCCCTAATCTTCCCATCATTCCCATGGCCGTCTTTCGAGGAGGTCATGGTGAGGATGTGGTCCCTGGTTGACCCTTGAGCTTGAGCCGGGTAATCGGAGGCTCTTCACTTCCTCCCCTGTCCTTGGAGTGCCCGTTGCACCCACTGTCCCCTCCTGGGAGGTGTTCCTGGATCATAGCCTTCCATGACTGAGGTGTTGCTGGGCCTCCCTGGACGTTATCTGTGGCCAAACCAAGTGAAGGCCTCACGACAACCCTTGGGACTCTGGCAAGTGCGTATGTGGACATGTCCCCCTCTGCAGGCGCCAAGACAATTCTGGCGTGTGAGTTCCCTGGTGCTCGACACCTGCCTGCCCCCAGCGCAGGGCTCACATGTCAGGTTGTTCTCTCGTCCTCCTCCCCAGAGCTCACTGTGGTGGTTGTTCTGGGCATGTGGCTTGGACTGTACATCGTCCTGACACATATGCTCTGTCAGTATCAACAGCCTCTCTTTGTCATGTTCAATGTGTGGTTGTTTGATTTGTTTGGCTGGACATTGGAAAGGCCATTTCTTCCGCCATTTCTCAGGGTTCTATGGTTCCCTTTTTTGGAGAAATTTGAGTGGAGAGTTTAAAAGACTTATTCCTATCTCTACTGAAAACCAGGAGATTACACAATACCTCCAGTTCCGGTCCGGGGCCCAGGGGTCACCCCAGCATTCCCTCTCTCTCCACCTCTCTGTGTTTGCAGCTGGCTTCCGACCTGGGGAGCGCTCCCGCCATATCCTCCGTCAGGTCTATTGGCTTCTTTGCAGAGTCACGCTGTGTGCACTGTGACACTGCCGGGCAGCTCCTCACACCGGCCTTGGCTTCCGGTGCCACCTTTGTACCCTTTCTGCACAGGCTTGCAGTCCCCCCAGCCTACCCTCGGTGCCCTGCCCTCCAATGCAGGAAAGGGAGAGAAAAGGGCTAAGCCACAGGCTTCTGTGGCCGACTCAGCTGAGACTCCACCACTCTGCAGGGCTCACGCTCTGCGGGCAGAGAAGCTGCATGACATCCAGGCACCAGGAAGGCCGGGTCCCAGCTGGGAGGATGACGCTGACCAAACACACACCCCGTGGAAGGAAGTGCCTCCGAGCCGGGGCACACACGTCAGGGGGTGGCTGCTGGGCCTCCGGGCCTAGGGGAGAACAACCAGGGCCCCCGCTCTCCCCTGCTCGCGTCTCCCTGCCCCGTCTGTAAAGCGGATGGGACAATACTCTGACTTCCCTCGTGAGGGCTTTCCGAGGATCAAATGGCACGAATGCCCCCTAAGGCCCCGAGCCCAGTGCTTGGCACACACAAGCGCTCAGCTCGGCCGATGAACGCACTTCGGAGCAGGGATGCCTGCCACCCCGGCACACCCTCTCAGGTTTCACGGGTGCCCAGCAACACAGGGACGCCTGCACCGGGGTCCCCTGAGTCATCCACTGAGGGCCGACCCTGGGGCTGGAGTTCAGGACACAGAGGGGAGCAAGTTACATGTGGCCCCTGGCCGCAGACCAGCGACAGACATAGGACTTGGCCACCTGGCTTCAGATACACGCGTGTTTGGTTTCAAATACATGCGTGTTTGGGAAACAAGATGAAATGCAATCTCAAGTCAGGGAGCCTCAGCATGCCCGAACTAGGGACGGGAATCTGCTACAAGAGCTCTGAGGGGTGCAGGGGAGTGGAGCCTCCCCCCACGGGCTTCTCTGCCAGCATCTTTTCCGTTTAGGTGTGACAGAAGCATTTGGGGCTTAGGTGGATGCAGGCCCAGCTGTGGCGGACTTGGGAACATACCCCTCATGCACAGAAGCCAGACCCACCCTTGCAGCCTGGACCAGGGGTAAGGGAGCCCCTCTAGAGAGGATCCTTACATGGGGGACAAAGGAACTGAGATAGTCCCTGCCAGGGCACCGGACTGCCTCAGGCAGTCCCCTTCCGCATAGTCCACCCTCCTGTGGAAGAAGACCACAGACCTGGTCTCAAGCCTGAGCAAGGCCCCATCATCTCCACCAGCTGCATGGCCCGCCACACAAAACAAAGCACACATCCTGCCTCTCTCGAAGCCTCGGCCTCATGGTTGCCCTAAGTTCACAGCAGCCTCTCAGCACCACGCGTCCTACTCCGGACCCACCTCAGAACACTGCTGCCGTCCCAGGACCAGGCACGTGCCCCAAGCTGGGTGCCCCTGAGGCTCCTCGCGTAGGGTCCGCCCCCAGCACCATCCAGCCAATGGGAACTCCTGTAGCCACTAAGAGGTGGAGCACAAGGATGTCACTGTTGACACAGCAAACATGGCGGCCATGGAGAAATGGGCCGGGGTGTGCCCCTGAGTGTGTTTAGGGCGACGAGGGGCTCCTGTGTGCAGCCTTTGGGAAGATGAGAGCCTGTCGTGGAAGGCTTGTGGGCAAGGCTACAGCCCTATAAAGTGCTGGCGGTTCCACAGCCCCAACACCGTGATTCTGTTTTCTCTGCCTCATGGACAACACCCTGTGTGAATGGTAAGTAGGGAGACCAGGCAAGGCCTGGTCCAAACACCCTAGAGATATACACCATGACCAAGTGAGATTTTTCCCTGGAATGCAACGTGGGTTTAACATCTTAAAATGAATTAATGTTATAGTCCATATTAATACAGGAAGGAGGGAAACATGACCATTGCAATAGGTGCAGAAAGCAGATTTGACAAGATCCAACACCCATACATGATAAAAATTTTCAACAAATTTGGTATAGAAAGGAATTTCCTCGGCCTACTAAAGAATACCTACATAATCATATGCACAATACTGAATGGTGAAAGAATGAAAGTTTTGGGGTGCCTGCGTGGCTCGGTCAGTTAAGCATCCAACTCTTGGTTTAGAATCAGGGTCTCACTCCAGGTCGGTGAGATCAAGCCCCAAGTCAGGCTCCGCGCTGACAGCTTGGAGACTGCATGGGATTCTCTCTCTCCCAATCTCTCTCTGTGCCCCTCCCCTGGTCTCTCTCTCTCTCTCTCTCAAAATAAATAAATAAACGTAAAAAACAATGAAGGTTTTCCTTCATATGGGAAAGTGCAGGATGTCCACTTTTGCCATCTCAACTCCACATAAACTGGAGGTTCTGGCCAGTGGAATAATCTCCCCGTCCCACCAGAATAAAACCATTCTGATTGGAAAGGACAAAATAAAGCTATCTTTATTCACGGATGATCCTATATGGAGAAAATCCCAAGAAATGCATGCAGAGAAAAAAGCTACCAGATCCATAAACATTTGGCAAGGCCACAGGACACAAGATCAATATTAAGAGAGCAATTGTATTTCTATATACTAGCAACAAAAACTCAAAACATGAAATTGAGAAAATAACCTGGGGCGCCTGGGTGACTCGGTCGGTTAAGTGGCCAACTCTTGATTTTGGCTCTGATCATGATCTCTTCTCAGAACTGATTTTTTTTTTTTAATGATAATTCATTTTTGAGGGAGAGAGAGAGCGACAGAGCGTGAGCAGGCAGGGAGCGAGGCAGACACAGAACTCAAAGCAGGCTCCAGGCTCTGACTAGTCAGCACAGAACCCAGCATGGGGCTTGAACCCAGGAACTGTAAGATCATGACCTGAGTTGAAGTCGGACGCTTAACTGACCGAGCCATCCAGGCGCCCCCCTCAAAACTTATTTTAAACCACAGTAATAAAGACAGTGTGGTATTGATGAAACAGTAAGTGCATAAATAAGCAGAACAGATTGAGAGACTGTAAACAAATCCCTACATTTATGATCCATTGATTAGTTAATACTGGCAAAATACAAATAATATGTAAAAAATTACAAACGCATGTGGACAAAATACATATAATATCAACAGTGCATGTCACATTTACCATCGTAACCATTTTAAAATATACAATTCAGTGGCATGAAGTACATTCACAATGTTGTGCAACTGTCACCGTATCAAGTTCCAGAACATTTTCCTCACCCCAAAATGGAAACACCATACACGTTAAGCTATCACTCCCCATTCCCTCCCTACCCCAGCCCTTGACTACCAAAAATATGCTGTATGTGTCTGTGTATATGCCTCTTCTGGATATTTTATAAAAATGGAATCATACAAGTGGTGACCTTTTATGTCTGGTTTCTTAACGTAGCATAATGTTCTGGAGGTTCCTCCACATTGTTACACGTGTCAGTCCTCTGTTCCTTTTCAGGGGTGAATAATATTCCATGGTGTGTCTACACCACTTTGTTTATCCATTCACGTGTTGATGGACATTTGTGTTGTTTCTACCTTTTGGCTCTTATGAAAAGTGCTGCTATGAATGTTCAGGTACAAGTTCTGTTTGAACACCTGATTCTGAATTGGAGGGTGCATATCTAGGAGTGAAATTCCTGGATCACACGGTCATTCTATGTTTGACTTATTGAGGAACCGCCAGACGGGTTCACATGGAGGCTGCACCGTTGTATATTCTCACTACTCACATATGATGGTTCTAATTTTTCCACATCCTCTCCCATACTTATTATTTTCTTTTTTTAAATTATGGTCCTCCTAGTGGGTGTGAAGTAGTCATTTTAAGTTGTAATTCCCTAATGACTAAGGCTGTTGAGCATCTTTTCATGTGCTTTTGGCCATTTGTGTATCTTTGTAGAAAGATTAGTACTTAGGGATGAATTTGACAAAAGCTATGCGAGGCCTGTACCCTGAAAACTGCAGAAGAAATTAAAGAACACACATAAACGCAAAACTATACCATACCCACAGATTTGAGTACTGCGTATTGCTGTCTACACAATGTAAGTGATGTATAGATTCATTGAATTTCCACTAAAGTCATAGCAGAACTTTTTTTTAAGTGTATTTATTTTGAGAGAGATCAGGGGAGGGGCAGAGAGAGAGGGGGAGAGAGAGAGAATTCCGAGCACTGTCAGCACAGAGCCCCACTCAGGACTCAAACTCACGAACTGTGAGATCATGACCTGAGCTGAAACCCAGAGCAGATGCCTAACCGACTGAGCCGCCCAGACGACCTGGCATAGCAGGACTTTTTAAAGAAATTACTAAGGTGATTCCAACACTTATACAGAAATGCAGAAGACTTAGGACAGCCAAATGATCTTGAAAAAGATCAGAGTTGCAGGACTTTCACCGCCTAGTTTCTTTAAAAAAATTTCTTTTTAAGTTCATTTCTCTTGAGAGAGAGAGAGAGAGCACAAGCAGGGAGGAACAGAAAGAGAGGGAGAGAGAGAATCCCAAGCAGGCTTTACACTGTCACTGCAGAGCCTGATGCAGGGGCTTGAATTCATGAGCCGTGAGATCATGACCTGAGCCGAAATCAAGAGTCAGTCGCTTAACTGACTGAGCCACCCAGGCACCCCCTCACTACCTAGTTTCAAGGCTTAGTGTAGAACAGCAATCATCCAGAAAGATAGAGCTCAATGAACAGAACACCGAATTCACAATATACTCATAACTCTATGGACAAGTGAGTTTTGACAGGGGTGTCAAGGCAATCCTATAGAGAAAAGATATTTTTCACAAATAGTACTGGAAGAGCTCATCTGTAAAAACGAAACTTGACCCTTACCTCACATCATATACAAAAATTAGCTCAAAGTCAGGACATACATATAAGAGACCAAACCGTAATAAATGCCACCTGCGGGGTACTTCCGTTCTTAGCTACACTGCTGGGGGTGCTTTCCCCCATGTCAAATTCAATGAAAAGTCAGACCACATCACCCTGGGAATCCCAGTGCAATGGCTAAGGCAGACGCTCTGCAGCCTCACACTGACACCCACGTACCCCACGCCCTTCCTGTGTCCCGAGACCTCTCTTCCCTTCCCCTGACCAAAATCTGCCATGCACCCTGACTGTCCCTCTGGAGGAAGGCCATAGCAACACCCCAAGGGCTTTCTGATGTAGTTCAAGGCAGTCACCAGTAGATGGCGCTGCTCTGTTATCACAAGCCAGAATAGGGCTGCGGCCAAGAGCATTTCGTCCAGCCTTGACAGAATTAGCTTCCTGTAAATGAATACACCATATGGACGAGATACATAGGTATTCGAGTTACACGAGGTGCATGATCTTGAGAAAATAAGAATCCACAAACGGATTATGTGCTTCCGACTGCATGCACGCTACAACCGTGATTCTCAAACACGGTGTGGGGAGCAGAACACCCCCACGTCTTCAGGGTCTTTTCAGAACATCATTGACATTGAGAGATGGTCAGTCCCATGTGGACACCAGGCGCAGTGTGGCTCCAGCAGGGTTAGGAGGGGGCAGCCAGATGGGTCTGAACCCTGAACCCTGGCTCTTCAGGTTGTGAGCGGGTTTGGAAGAGGTAACGTCTTCAGGGTATGAGTATGGCCCGGCCCCTCACTCTCTGACCTTCACTTCCTTCATCTACACAAGGATTCATAATTCAGAGGTTCAGTGCGGAATCCGTGAAATAATACGCATCAACGACTAAACACTGAGCCCCGGTGCCTGCCTCGTGGAAGGGGTCAGTGAATGAGGACTAGTCTTTATCAGCTATTAGCCTTATTCGTAGCTAGTCATCCAAGCTGTTCAGTCTCAGGGATGCCAAAAGGCAGCATTGTGTCAAGGCCACAAACTTTGTCATTAGATAAAGCTGCCGTGCCCCTTCACAGGGGCCGTAGGAACAGCACTCGCTCCCCCCGCCCCCCACCAGCCCTGGCATCCTGACTGATAAAATTTGCATGTGCAACATCCTCCTCACAGGTTGTCATGGGGACCAGATGCCGCGGCGCTGGCAGGTGCCTGGCACATAGGGAGGGCCCCACGGGTCACGGCTGCTGTTGTGGCATCCTGCACGCCAGGAGCACCACCCACAGCGCACCGGCCCACGGAAACAACTCCTTCCTTCTGCCTTGTCTACACCTTGTCCATTACGTCTCCTCCGCCAGCACTCAGACGCGTGGGGGCGGGGAGCAGACGTGGACAAGGAGAGACAGGAAAACATAAAACAGAGGGGATTCCATCCATCCACATGTTTCCAGCTTTGGAAAAGACAGCCATCCGTGCCTTTGATGGCTGTATTGCAGCTCCAGTCCGCAGTGAGATCCCCGAAGCTCCCAGCTTTCCTCTGCTGGCTCCCAGCTTTGCTGGAAACGTCCTGAGTCCTAGCAGCCACAGCAGCAAGACTCTTGGGGCCATTTCTCATCTCTCTCACCAGTGCCTCTGGGAGAACTGAAGGGTAAGAGCCTGGCCACATTCCTGCCCCCACTCCATTCCTTCCTGTGACTTCGCCTTTTCCCTTGCCAGGGAGAAGCAGGCCTTGTAATGCTTTGCGCAGTTTCCTGTCCCTGCTTCCTGAGAGCTCTCCAAACTGGGCCCACTTGTTCCCCGCTTTGGTGTTCAGCCCAGCCAGGGAAGCTCTGCAGCCCGACTCATTTGGAGTGGGAAGAATTTGGAAGCCCAGCATTTTTGCAACCAAAGATAGTCTTTATGTTTCTTTGTTGTTGCTTTACATTTGGTTTGGGTTGCTTTGATTTCATCATCATCACTAATAATATTTATTGGACACTAAGGAGGATAAAGCCCCTGGCCTAGGCACCGCATAGTACGTGATTCCACAATGTTCTTTGTAGGCAATATAGGGGAAATGGAACAGCTTATGTCAGGTAAACATAAGGCATTCAAAAAACAATTAAGTTGTTTTTGTTTTCAATCTCGAAAGCTTCTTCCCTCTCAATCTTTCAAATCTGGCTTGAAGCAAAGCAATAGAATAAAGGCAGTGAAAATTATGCCAGAAAGATGGTAACAAAGCATAGAGGGACAGAAATGGGTCAGACAAGGAAAGGCATTTTATAGGCATGTCCCAAAGCGTTTCCTGAGTCCAAGTTGCCCTCATGTCTTGCTTGGGGGGCAGCAACAGCCTTCTGGAAGCTGCTCCATACACAGCAGCAAGTCTGGGTTTTTTTGAGACATAAAGCATGTTTCTTCCCCTTCCTAAAGTCCTATGATTTGGCACTTAGGCCACGCAGCAGATACTGTCCTTCTGCTGTTCTCTTGCGCTCTGCCAGGGATCCTGCCACATGTGCCTTGGGAGGAGCTGAATCTTTTGAATGGAAAGCCTCACCCTGGTCATGTCATGGGACCCTCTTCTTGTCATTCAGACCTCCGCTTAACATGACATCTGAAAGAGGCCTTTGCTGACCGCCCTCTGCCACACCTGCGTATTGACTGTTTCTCGCTAGAGAATGTGAACCCCAGGGGGGCATGTCCTTGTCTGGCCTGCCTCCCACTTACTCCCAACACTTAGGACGGATCCTGGCACACAATGATTCTCCACCTGGTATTATGCTACTTCATGGTGCCTTTAAGCTTGTAAGTGGACAAGGGGACCAGATATGGATTCTTGTACTTGAGGAATCTTGGTTAAGTGCTTCAGCTAATCTATACTTCAGCTCGACTTAAGTCTACTTACCTCCTGGGCTGTGAGTTTGGATAATAAATGTGAAAGCTTTGATGAACTACAGAGCACTGTCTCTACCACAAGAGAAGAGAGGTGAGGAAAAAGAAGCCCAGAAAAACTAAGTAATAGTAAGTAAGCAGAGATGTGACCACTGCACCCCGCCATAAAGCACAAATACTAAACAATATGCAAATGAATTGACTTTAAGCAAATAAAATACCAATGCAACACTTGTAGAAGAGGGACTAGATGTTGAACAACAGTGGGAAATTTTAATGGATTTTTTCCCCTTTTCAAATGTTTCTCTTCTTTTTCTCACATTGCTTGGCCTTGAGGATTTTAAATAAGCTCATAGCACCTTGGTCGATATATTTTTTTAACATTTATTTATTTTTGAGACAGAGAGAGACAGAGCATGAACAGGGGAGGGTCAGAGAGAGAGGGAGACACAGAATCTGAAACAGGCTCCAGGCTCTGAGCTGTCAGCACAGAGCCTGACGCGGGGCTCAAACTCACGGACCTCGAGATCATGACCTGAACTGAAGTCGGACGCTTAACCGGCTGAGCCACCCAGACGCCCCTGTCGATATGTTTTTCAAACTACACTACATACACTTCCTTTCAACATACAATTGTAGTGCTTATCATCTTTGGTCTTCTATTTTTTTTTTTTACTTGGGATAGAATTTTCTGAAATTCTATTCAAAGAATTACCCCAGTTATGTTAAGTTTCTATAGTGACTACCGAATCATATTTATAATGTAGCGGAAATGTCTTGACACTTCTTGGCATTTGGGGGCTTTTCATAGAGACAGCGTAGCACTCAGACACCATAAGCTCTGGAGTCAGGTGCTCTAGGTGGAAACTCCAACTCTCACTTACTAATAGTGATGCTGATCAATTATTCAACTACTCAGGACTCATTTAAATGAGTTGCCCATTTAATGAGCACCTGGCTGGCTCAGCCAGTGGAGCATGTGACTCTTGACATTGGGGTCAGGAGTTCGAGCCCCACATTGGAGGGTAGATTGTACTTAAAACTTAAAAAACAATCTTTAAACAAAAGAAATAGGGGCATCTGGGTGGCTCAGTTGGTTGAGCATCCAACTTTTGATTTTGGCTCAGTTCATGATTTCATGGTCATGGGATTGAGCCTCATGTTGGGCTCTGTACTGAGCGTGAAGTCTGCTTAAGATACTCTCTCTGCCTCGCCCCCTGCTTGTTCTCTCTCTCTCTCTCTCTATATATATATATATATATAATAGACAAGTACCTCATTTAAAATATGGAGCTAATAAAAATCTATCTTACAAAGTTGTCAGGAAGAGTCCATGAAAATTGTGTATGTGCAATGGGGCACCTGGGTGGCTCAGTTGGTTGGGCATCTGACTTCGGCCCCAGGTTGTGATCTCACAGTTCATGGGTTTGAGCCCCGTGTCGGGCTCTATGCTGACAACTCGGAGCCTGGAGCCTGCTTTGAATTCTGTGTCTCCCTCTCTCTCTGCCCCTTCCCTACTCACGCTCTGACTCTGTCTCTCAAAAATAAACACTGAAAAAAATTTTAAAAATTGTGTATGTACATTTCCTTACACATAGTAAATGTTCAGAATTTTGCCACTTCTTATAATCTTAGATTAATAAAATGTTGAATGTTTTCTCAGATACATTCCATATTTATCATCCAGTAGTTCAGACATCTGACTTATTAGAAGCATGAAAAAAACACAAAGGCATAACTAGTTTTCACTGCATGATAATGTGAAAGTGTACTTAAAAGTTTTGAAGGACAATGTCCCACATATGTGAAAAATCAATTTTACCATGAAGTATGAATTATATGAAGTTGGAACCCCCCCAAACAAAGACTATCCCCAACTACCACCCATTTGTTTAACTTGCCATTACATTCTATTTGAGTCAGAATAATCTTTATTTCAAAAGATCGTTTTCAGTATATAAAAACATTAAAATCCAGCAAAACCAGAAATACAGATAGGTTTTCCTGTGCTTTCATATTTGTTGATTTGTTGATTTTTATTTGCAATCTCTTTTTCAGTACAACTTACAACCTCACCTCCCTTTCCAGTCTCATTATACAAGTGCTAAGTGGAAGAAAGATCTTGAATAAACTCTGGAAAACAGTATGGAGGTTCCTCAAAAAATTAAAAATAGAATTACCCTATGATCCAGCAATTGCACTACCAGGTATTTATCCAAAAGATACAAAAATGCTGATTCTAAGGGGCACATGCACCCCAATGCACTATCGACAATAGCCAAAGTATGGAAAGAGCCCAAATATCCATCGACTGATGAATGGATAAAGATGTGGTATGTACGATGGAATATTACTTGGCGATCAAAAAGAATGAAATCTTGCCATTTGTAGCAACATGGATGGAACTGGAGGGTTTTATGCTAAGTGAAATAAGCCAGTCAGAGAAAGACAAATATCATATGATTTCACTCATATGTGGAATTTAAGAAATAAAATAGATGAACATACGGGAAGGGAAGGAAAAATAAGACAAAAACAAGAGGGAGACAAATCATAAGAGACTCTTTTTTTAATTTTTTAATGTTTTATTTATTTTTGAGACAGAGAGAGACAGAGCATGAGCAGGGGAGGGGCAGAGAGAGAGGGAGACACAGAATCTGAAGCAGGCTCCAGGCTCTGAGCTGTCCACACAGAGCCCAACGCGGGGCTCGAACTCACGAACTGTGAGATCATGACCTGAGCCGAAGTTGGATGCTCAACCGACTGAGCCACCCAGGCACCCTATAAGAGACTCTTAAGTACAGAAAACAAACTGAGGGTTGCTGGTGGGATATTGGGGGGGGGGGCGGTGGACTAGATGGGTGATGGGCATTAAAGAGGGCACTTGTTGGGATGAGCGCTGGGTGTTACATGTAAGTGATGAATCACTAAATTGTATTCCTGAAATCATTATTACACTAAATGTTAACTAACTTGGATTTAAATGAAAAAATTAATTAATAAAAAGGCAAAGTTGTGAAACTAAGTCGCATCCATCACGTTCTTATGAGGGTGGGAGCAAGTGTCTGGGAAACATAACAGAGTAAGACACAGAAATTGGAAGTTTCTATCTGAAGTTCTTTCAATGATCTTTTTCTATTGCTTCATGTTTAAAGATGCTCATTGAAATTTCCCTGTTTGTCAGTAGCCTCTGTACAGCTTATGTACTTCCTTGTCGGGAGACCAATCTCCCGTTGTTGTCAACAGCTCTCAGATAATGTTCTCAAATCGTGTTTGTTGCTTTTTCATCAAAGCAAGCAGAAGTGTTTCTGATATCTTCTGGATCTGTGCCATCCAACTTCTCACCAAACATCATGAGGAGTGAAGTGAAATTTACGGGCCCTGGGGCATCATTCATCATGGCATCGAGGTATGCCTCAGTTGGATTCTTCCTAGAGAAGAAGCATATCACGCAAATTATCCTTGATGAAGCCATCTGTGTTCGGATCAATCACGTCAAAGACCTCTTTGGATTCCTAAATCTGTGGCTGGCCAAACACGGCAAACATTGGATGTTGTGTTCTGAGGCCACTTCTTGGTGTTCTCGGTCTTTGCCTTTTGGCTGTGTAAGGTGGCTGTTTAATTCTGGAGAGTGTCCTTAAGACGCTACAGCTTGTGTTGTCTAAACTCATTCTCCTATAGCATGAATGAGTGTCCAGTCCGCCACCGTAGAAGTTGTTTCATTTAACAGAGCTGGCCACCAGACACCAGAACAGAGAGGCTGCCCTGGTTTTTAAAGTTCTTATCAGTTGGATTTGAAGCAGGATTGACAGAATGGTGGTACTTGATGAGGCTGGGTAGTGGGTACATGCGAGTTTGTTATACTTCCCTTTTGAATTTGGTGTGTG
>NW_026057826.1:0-37004 GCF_023721935.1 Panthera uncia
GGGTGGAGGAGGGGCTACTGGCTTCTAGTGGGTAGAGGTCAGGGATGCTGCTAAACATCCTATAATGCACAGAATAACCCCCTCAATAGAGAATTATCTGATCAAAGATGTCAATTCTACTGACGCTGAGAAACTCTGATTTTCCCTATATTCAAGTGTTTCCAAAGGGCAAAATGCAGATTATCTTAAGGAGTACCAAGACAGACCACTAAATAACTTTGAAGCCATTGCTGGTGGGAATGTAAAATGATAAAGCTTCTATGGAAAACAGCTTGACAGTTTCTTATAAAACTAAACATGCAACCACCATACAATCCAGCAATCACACTCCTGGGCATTTATCCCAGAAAACTGAAAACTAACATTCACACAAAAACCTCTACATGAGTGTTTACAGATACTTTATTCACAAGAGTCAAAACTAGAAACAATTAGACATCCTTCAATAAGGGAATGGTTAAGGGGTGCCTGGGTGGTTGAGCCAGTTGAGCAACTGACTCTTGATTTCAGCTCAGGTCATGATCCCAGGGTCATGGGATAGAGGCCTGTGTCGGGCTCTGTGCTGAGTGTGGAGTCTGCTTAAGATTCTATCTCTCTCTCTCTCTCTCTCTCTCCCTCTGCCCCCTGCCCCACTCACACTATCTAAAATTAAAAAATATTTTTAAAAATTTTTAAATACGGGAATAGGTAAAACAAATGTGAAATAGTACTCGGCAATAAAAAAGGAATGACTTACTGACACCTGCAATAATGTGGATGAACCTCCAGGTATTACGCTGAATGACAAAAACCAATCCCAAAAGGTTACATACTGCATGATTCTGTTTACATAATATTCTTGAAAAGGACAAAATTATAGAAGTGGAAAATAGATTGGTAGTTACCAGCAGTTAAGTAGTGCATGGGAGAGAGGGGACAGGAAGTGAGCAATGAGGGATCCTTGTGGTAATGGAAATGTTCTATATCTTGACCCCATTAATGTCGATATCCCAGGTGTGATATTACAGCAAAGTTTTATCAAATATGTTAACATTGAGGGAAACTGGGTGAAGACACAGAATCCCTCTGTATTATTTTTTGTTTAACTTTTCTTATAGCATAATTTACTGTCACAAGTACATGCATTTAAATATACAATTAGGATGCCTGGGTGTCTCAGTTAAGTGTCCAACTTGGTTCCAGCACAGGTCATGATCTCATGGTTGGTAAGATCAAACCCCAGTTCGGGCCCTGCACTGGCATCTCAGAGCCTGCTTGGGTTCTGTTCTGTCTCTCTGCCTCCCTGCCACTCTCCCCCTCTCTCTCATTCTCTCTCTCTCAAAATAAATAAATATTTTTTTAAAAGAAATTTAACTCAAAAAAATCTAATGTTTGTTTATTTGAGAAAGAGAGAAAGTAGGGAAGGGGCAGAGAATGAGAGAATTCCAAGCAGGCTCCATGCTGTCACTGGCAGGGCCCAACTCAGGGCTTGATCTCACCAACCATGAGATCATGACCTGAGCCGAAATTAAGAGCCGGACGCTCAGCCAAGTGAGCCACCCACGCACCCCAACCTAAGGAAAAGTATTAAATGAACAGTAACACGGGGAAATATAGAGACAGTAACGGCTAAATAACTCAAGTCCAGGAAACCCTGCAATATTCCAATCAAACTGAATTACTAATTGAGGCCTACTAATTCATATACCTCCTTTCACAGACCAGACCCATTAACTGACACTCCTTCTCTCAGGAAACCTTGGAATCCATCCTTACTCCCCACAAGAGGAATCTTCACAGCAGTCTAATCTCCCAAGCCTTCAACCCCTCCCAGGATAACACGAGGAAACATTATAATTGAAGAAAGGTCAGTTTCACAAAAAGCTTAGTTGAACAGAATGTTTTAGATTTATTAATAGGATCTGCTGCCAGCTTTAAAAAGTGGATAAATTTTCCTGGAACTCTCTTGCCAACATAACTGCAAGCTTCCCCCAGGTAGGATTAATCCCTCCTTTCTGGAAATTCCCACAGAATTTGATTTGTGACTATCTCAGGCCACTGTTTTCTACAATACTCTTCTGAGATACATACTTCTTTTCAAGATATTTATCTTCCGAGATACGTGTCTGATTTCCCCTACTATAGTGCAAGCCTGTAGAAAACCGTAGCCCAGAGAAAGCACAGATAGGCGTTCAAAAAGGGAGGCTGAATAGTCCCTTATTTCTGTTTATGGCAGTTTCGTCTTCAAGATTGTCAGTTCACAGTAAGTCCCATAAGCCTCACAACATACTTAAGATATAGTTATTATATTGCCTTTTTCTGTTTATTTATTTTGGAGACAGCGGGGGTGGGGGTGGGGGGGTTCTTAATCAGGCTGCACGCCCAGCGCTGTGCCCAACATAGGGGGATCTCACGACTCTAGAGATTATGACCTGAGGGGAAATCAAGAGTCCCAGGCTTAACTGACTGGGCCAACCGGGAGCCCCTATTATAGTTCCTTTTTATAGATGAGCAAAAGGAGGATAACTTGCCTTCAGTCATACTGTTAGCAAGCTGCAGAGGCAGGATTCGATTCCAAGGTTTTTGAAGACTTACTCCAGAATATCTCTGTTCCCCGCGCGAGTGTCGCTCTCCCCCCCCCACCTCACCAGAACCCCCCTCGGCGTCGCACAGGCAACAGCGAGGCGCAAAAGGCGCCCAACTGCTGGCCCGAGGGTCCCCAAAGGCCTGGTAGGCGCAGCGAATACAGAAGGCTAAAGCCTGGCCTCGGCCCGAAGCCTCGGGGGCCGGGACGGGACAGGGACCCACCTGCTCAAAGCTGGCTCCTCATCGCTAGGCTCTTCAACTGCGTAGGGGTCATAGTCATCCTGGACCCGGTTCATGGTGGCCTGTACCCTCTGGCACCAGCTGCAAGCGGCCGCTCGGTACTTGTTTACTCCACAGGCCGCTCCGCTAAAAGGTCTAGAACCCACTTCCGCCCGCACTTCCGTGCCCTCCCTGCGCGCCTGCGCAGATCATCCTAGCAAGAGGGCGGGGAGAAAGGATCAGCCCTAGCATCCACCACAGCGGTGCGCTGCTTTCGCTTACCTGAAAAGAGCTACCTTATTACTGAAAATAGTAATTAGGACCGTCATAAGTAGCAGTCTCTGAGACGAGCACTCTATGTACAGTGTCTCACATCGTGACATAAAGGAGCAGAAATCTAGACGCTGAGGAACAGGCAGCACATAACAAAAGCTCTTTAGGATCCTCAGTAATTTCTGAGAGTGTAAAGGAGTCCTTAGACCAAAAAGTTTGAGAACTCTGATATAAAGACAATTCAGTTGATACCTGGAAAAAAGAACCTCCGTTTTGGAGGACTGTTACAGGCTGTAACAGAGGGGAGGAAATAAAAGTCTCTGGCTTGGTAACTTCTATTTTGTGTCATTCTTTTGGGAGGATTAAGAGTTATTTTTATTTTCATTTTATTATATCTTTGGTACTTGCAGATTTCTTCCAATGAAGCAGTTATTTATAGTTGCCTGCTCAGTAATTAAGAACTATAAAGCTTAAGTGTGGAAAGCTTGAATTCTTTCCTAGATTTGTTACTGATTTGCTCTAGAGGCTTAGAAAAGTCACATAATTAATGGGTCTTATGCTGGTTCCCTTGTTTATAAAATGACATTAAGGATAAAATAACTCCTACTTTTACTCCTATGTTAACAGAAACTTTGTCTCAGTCCGTCCTCTCCCTGTCCCTCCATCAGGAGTTGCACTTAACTCCCTCTACACACCCAAAGTCACATAGCACATCCTGTGGGGCTCCACCATTATGCTGTCTGCCTTCCTATGGGAACCCCATACTCCACCAGCTGGGCTGGGCCCCTTCTAGGAAGAAAAACTTTGTAAATATGAAATGGTTTGTACTAGTGTTAGTTATAAAGAATACCCTTAAGTTTAGATTCGACTATTTAAAATGGAATCCTATTAGGGGCGCCGGCTGGCTCAGTCTGTGGAGCATGTGACTCTTAATCTCGGGGTCAGGAGTTCAAGCCCCCTGTTGGGCCTGTAAGGGTTAAATTGTAGTGTAGGGCTAACCTGTAGTTTGAGAGATAACAGCTTTGTGCTAACACTGAAGGTTAAGAGATAACAGCCTTGCTTTACTCTTATAAATTACGCTTCATACTCTTGTAAATTAGGCTTCAACAATTAAGGAAACAAAAGTTCAAAGAAAAGAGCATCAGAGGCAGGGTCAAGGAGATGCACTGGTTGCAACTTAACGGCAGAAAGTCTAAAATAATCACCCCATCCGGGAACTGTTTCGAACTCATCTGGGAACTATTTCTTTGTTCTGTTCCCAGGTGATGATAAAACGATGTGATCAGCTATAAAAACTCTGTACCCCGGCTGTTCGAGGCCACACTCTGATCAAAAGTGTTGGTCCCGATCGGTCAACCTTGCCTTTCATTGCAATAAACTTTGTTGTGACTGTCACTGGTGCCCATAATATTCTGTTTCAGGAGTCGTGTGGATGCAACAGGGCCTAGTGCTTACTTAAAAAAATAAAAATTGGGGCACCTGGGTGGCTCAGGTGGTTAAGCATCCAACTTTGGCTCAGGTCATGATCTCGAGGTTTTTGAGTTCAAGTCCCACGTTGGCCTCTGTGCAGACAGCTTGGAGCCTGCCTCAGATTCTGTGTGTGTGTGGCTCTCTCTCTGCCCCTCCTCCACTCTCTCTGTCTCCTCTCAAAAATAAAATTTAAAACTGTTTAATAAATAAAAACTCTATATATAAACTTCTGATACAGTAGACTCTAGAACTTTTTTTTTTTATGATTTTGGTATATTCATTCCGGTATAATGCCTACAAAACATAAAGTAAAACCCCCAAATAACAGTTTATGTAGCTAAAGGATGCCTAATTTGGTCTATGTAAGTCTCTTAAGGGTGAGCGAGTTATAAAACCAGGATATGCTTTATATTAAGGCAACTCAAATTTCCTTTTGTTTTCTTTTTTAATGCTTATTTATTTATTTTTGAGAGTCGGGGATAGTGGCAGAGAGAGAGGGTGACAGAGAATCCCAGCAGGCCCCACACTGTCAGCACAGAGACACACACTGGGCTCGAACCCACCAACCACAAGATCATAACCTCACCTGAAATCAAGAATCAGTCACTCAACCAACTGAGCCACCCAGGGAACCCAAATTTCCTTTTGGAAGTCTATGTATGTGCAAGACTAAAACTCTTACTATCCAAAACATGTTTAACAGAAACATCTGAAAAAACACTGAAAACCTAGTGGCTCAGATATTCCAAATTTAGTGTTGATTTGTGCATCAGTATATATTATACAGAAAATTCCCATATGATCAGTGGTGATTTGAACACCAGCTTTTCACTCCTTATCAAATTATAAATAGGCTTTGGGGCACCTGGCTGACTTTGTGTATAGAACATGCAACTCTTGATTTCAGGGTCGTGAGTTCAAGCCCCACATTGGGTGTAGAGATTACTTAAAAAATAAAGTCTTTATGGGGTGCCTGGCTGGCTCAGTCGGTTAAGCGTCTGACTTCAGCTCAGGTCATGAACTCAAGGTTTGTGAGTTCAAGCCCCAAGTGCAGCTCTGAGCTCACAGCTCAGAGCCTGTTTCAGATTCTGTGTCTCCCACTTTCTTTTCCTCCCCCACACAAACTCACTCTCTCTCTCTCACTCACAAATAAATTATTAAGATTTTTTTAAAATTTTTCAATAAAATAAAATAAAATACAATCTTTAGAGGTATCTGGGTGGCTCAGTTGGGTAAAAGTCCACTCTTGGCTTTAGCTCAAGTCATGATCTCACCATTCAAGAGTTCAAGCCCCGCATGATCCTGCGGAGCCTCCTTGGGATTCTCTCTTCCTCCTCGCTCTCTGCCCCACCCCCTCTCACTCTCTGTCTCTCTAAAAATAAATAAATAAGGTTAAATTTTTTTTTTAATTTTTAAACATTTATTTATTTTTGAGAGACAGAGAGAGATAGAGCACAGGTAGGGGAGGAGCAGAGAGAGAGAGAGAGACACAGAATCCAAAGCAGGCTCCAGGCTCTGAGCAGCCAGCACAGACCCTGATGCGGGGCTCAAACTCACAGACCGCGAGATCATGACCTGAGCCAAATTCAGCCACTCAACCAACTGAGCCACCCAGGCTCCCCCCCCTTTTTTTGAAATTTTTATTTATTTTTGAGAGCGAGAGACAGAGCATGAGTGGGGGAGGAGAGAGAGAGTGAGACACAGAATCTGAAGCAGGCTCCAGGCTCTGAGCTGTCAGCACAGACCCGACGCAGGGCTCGAACTCAGGAACTATGAGATCATGCCCTGAGCCCAAGTCGGAAGGTTAACCAACTGACCCACCCAGGACCCCTAAAAATATTTTTTTAAATAAATACATAAAATCTTTACAAAACAAAATAAAACCACAGCCTGATACCACTTCACACCACCAGGTGGCTTTAATCAAAAAGATAAGTGTTGCCAAGGATGTGGAGAAATTGGGACACTCGTACAGCGTCTGCAGAAATGTAAAATGGTGCATCCACTTTGGAAAACAGTCTGGCAGTTTCTCAAAAGGTTGAACATAGAATTACCAAGTGACCCAGCAATTCCACCCCTAAGTAATGAGATAGAAAGAGAAAGGAAGACATGTTCCCACACAGACTTATACACAAATGTTCATAACAGCATTATTCATAATAGGCAGAGTGTGGAAACAAATGTCTCTCCCCTGGTGAACGGACACATCCATGTGGTGTGTCTGTCCTTACGGCGAAATATTATTTAACAGTCAAGAGGAATGAAGTACTGATTCAGTTATAACATGAATGAACTCGAAACTTTATGCTGTGTGAAGAAAGCCAGACAGAAAAGGCCACATATTACGTGATTCCATTTTTGTTTTCATGGCACACCCAGAATAGGCAAATCTATAGAGACAGAAAGCAGATCAGCGGTTGTCTAGGGTTGGGGGGGGGGGCGGGGAGGGGTTGGGGGGTGGCAAGGAGGAAATGAAGAATGACTGCTGATGGATGTGGGGTTTCTTTTTGATCGACAAAAATGCTCCAAAATTGATGGTGGTGATGGTTATACAACTCTGCCAGCACACCAAAAACCCGTGAATTGTGCACTTGGAACGAGTTGTCTGTGTGTGAATTACATCTCCGTAAAGCTGTTATAAAGGCCATTTGGAGGGTGACTGGCATGTGATCTTCATGGCGTAAGCGTTAGCTCTGATGATGATGGGGGCAGTGGGGTGGTGGTGGTTGCCCGTAACTGTTCGAAACACGCAGTGTGTCTTACTGTGAAGCATTCTGTTGTATAGGATCTCCTCTATCGAAGGTCTAGGTCACTAGTGGATTATGAAAATGCTAATAAAGCACTGGATAAAGCAAGAGCGAAAAATAAAGATGTTCTTCAGGCTGAGACATCCCAACAATTATGTTGTCAGAAATTTGAAAAAATATCTGAATCTGCAAAACAAGGTACTGTTATATTAACCTTTAATTATACGGTATACCTTCAACTATTGTGTGAATTAAATAGTTAATCCTAATTTCTTTTGTTCACAGAACTTATAGATTTTAAGACGAGAAGAGTTGCCGCATTCAGAAAAAATTTAGTGGAACTGGCAGAGTTAGAACTGAAGCATGCAAAGGTTAGTGTCATAGTCAAGGTTTAATATTTTACGTGACTTATAATTTAGAAATGAGTCAGTCTTGGGACACCTGGGTCCTCACGATTGGTGAGTTTCAAGTCCCACGTTAGGCTGTGCGGCCCCCTTTCAGATCCTCTGTCCCCCCTCTGTGCCCTTCCCCCGCAAAAGTAAAAAAATGCACATTAAAAAGAAAAGGGAGGGAGGGAGGGAGAGAGAGAGAGAGAGAAAGAAAGAAAGAAAAGAAAGAAATGAATGAATGAATGAATGAATGAATGAATTATGGGGTGCCTGGCCGGCTCATTCGGTGGAGCATGTGACTCTTGATCTCCTGGATGTGAGTTTGAGCCCCACGTTGGGTGTTGGGTGTAGAGATTACTTAAAAAAAAAGAAAGAGGGGAAGGCAGGGAGGAAGGAAGGAGTCAGTTATGGAATTGATAATAATCCTTTAATGACAGTTTCTTTCTGGAGGGATATTGGAAGAACCATTCCTGGATTAGAATGAATTATAATTGGAATGCTAATTTTTGAAGATCATTTTAGTACTTCAGAATAATTTAATGTTAGTAAATAAATATCCTTCGCCCAGGGTTTTTTATAGTGTTTGTTTCCTCCAGATTCAGCCCTTTCTTGTAGTTAAGATAAAGCTTGGCCCAAGCCTTCTAATAAGGTTAGAACTAGAGAATCTTAGAATTGCCAGCGAACTTAAAGATCATCTAATTCAAGCAAGAATAATACGTACAATTTCTCTAAGCGGTCAGCTCTGCAAGACCCTAGTACCTAATATGGAAACCAGTATCATTTTTGACTGCTTAAAAAAGATAAATCTATCTTTAATAAAAACTTCTTTAAAAATTCAGTATTTGCTGGCTTCAATCAGAAGGACTGAAAGTAAAAATATATTCAAAATTCCCCAAATTATAAGTATTAAAGAAATTTAAATAAACTTGTTAGTGTTTTGTTTTGTTTTGTTAATATATTTATAGTATTTACACTTTGAAAGTCATTAAAAAGCTTGAGACTCTACTAAGACGTTCGGGACACTCCATAACGCACAGAAAGCTGCTTGTGTGTCACTTTGACAAATTGGTCAGAGTTTTGTCATGTGAAATAAGAAAGATAAATTTGACGGATGCCTGGGTGGCTCTGTCGTTTGAGGATCCGACTCTTGGTTTTGGTCAGGTCATGGTCTGTCTCACAGTTTGTCAGCTGGAGGAGCCCTGCGTCCAACTCTGCGTGGAGTCTGCTTGGGGTTCTCTCTCTCCCTGCCCCTCCCCGCTCGTGCGCTCGCTCGCTCGCTCGCGCTCTCTGTCTCTCTCAAACTCTCAAAATAAATGGGTTGGCTTTAAAAAAAGAAAGAAAAATGAATTTAATTTCTGCCACAGAAACATTTGGATATATTACCCTCAAATATTTGAATATATTCTCTTCTACAAGCTAGACATCTTTGAGCTAAATATATTTTATCCCATACATTTCAATAAGCTTTTTATATTATTACACTAGGTCATTGCTGTTTTCAAATATTGCATGCAGGGGCCCCTTGGTGGCTCAGTTGGGTAGGCCTCTGTCTTTGGCTCAGGTCACGATCTCACGATCTCACAGTTCGTGAGTTCGAGCCCGACGTCGGGCTCTGTGCTGACAGCTCAGAGCCTGGAATTGCTTCGGATTCTGTGTCTCCCTCTTTTCTCTCTCTGCCCCTCCCCTGCTCATGCTCTGTCTCTCTCCGTCTCTATGTCTCTCTCTCTCTCTCTTTCTCAAAAAAAAAAAAAAAAAAAAAAAAAAGTAAATAAACATTAAAATTTTTTTTTTCAATATTGCACCCAGAAATGGAAACACCTTTCCATACGTGGACTTATTATTGTATACGTTTCTTCTTACGGCAGTTTTAGAGGCATGAGGGTTTTTTGTGTTTTTTCTTTTTTTTCTTTTTCTTTTTGCTTTTCGTATAAGGGTTTGTTTTTTTGTTTTTTGGTTCTTTTGTGTTTTGTTTTTTTTTAGCACCATCTTACACCAGCTTGATTTGGCTTATAATCACACATCTTCTCCTCCTTCTCCTCCTCCTTCTTGGTCTGTTTTCGAGCCTCCAACCTATAGTTGTGTGTTTAATTCTTTGTAGTAATAGTTTTCATTTTTGTGGTAAAAAACACATAAATGTACCGTCTTACCCACTTTTAAGGGGGAAAGATTTATGCGATCTGAAGAGAAACCAGAGTGTCCGTCTTACCCACTTTTAAAGTGTACGGTTCAGCCTTGTTAAGTATATTCACATCGTCGTGCAACAGGTCTCTAGAACTGTTTCATGTACGGAGCATTTAATTTTTAAAATGAAGTTGCAGGCCACAGTTATGTCTGTCAAATTGTAGCTTGCTAGTTTCAGCCCAGCGTGAGATCTTTTGGAAACTTCGATTTGATCATATAGTAGTTGACTAGGAGAGTGGTTATTAGTCCCAAGTGATGGACATTTGTAGTTTGTATGAACTTCCCTTTTATGTCGTCATCTAAGTTTTACTTTAAAAGATTGATCGGGACCAAAGGAGTCAACATTGGTTCATCTAATTGGATAAGTGCACGGTACCCAAAAAGGCTGAATTTTTAGTTCCCTCCCTTTCTTTCTATACTAATTGATATTAAGTTATTAATGAGTATTCTTTGGTGATGGTTATTTGGGTAGCTAGGAATTCACCTATTTATACTATCATCAACCGTTTCCCTTTTATCTGTGATGGATACAAGAAGCATCCAATTCCTCATTACAATGAAGCTATATATTACGGATTTCCTGGTCTAATCACCCTCTCAAAAGAAAATACTTCGATAAGGTTGGCACGATTTATTGTTACTGCACCCGTGTTGGTTTCTAATGTTCACCATGTTTGTTCTTTGTAAGGAGGTTATAAAATCTATTCAGGATTTTGTTAATAGGTTTAAGGAAGGATTAGCAAATTACAGTCTGCCTGTTTTTGTGTAGCCTGTGAGCCAAGAATGGCGTTGGTTTTTTGAGAGGGAGAGAGAGATAGAGCACGAGCAGGGAAGGGGCAGAGAGAGACAGGGAGAGAGAGAGGGAGAGAGGGAGAGAGGGAGAGAGAGAGAGAGCACCAAGCAGGCTCCTCACTGTCAGCATGAAGCCCGATGTAGGGCTTGAACTCCCTAACCGCCAGACCATGACCTGAGCCGAAACCCAAGAGTCAGACACCTACCCGAAAGAGCCACCCAGGTGTCCCGGAGAGAGAATATGTTAAGCAGGCTCCACGCCCAGTGCAGAATCCCAGGCGGGGCTGATCTCACGACCAACCGTGAGATCATGACCTGAGCCGAAATCGAGAGTCGGACGACGCTTGACCGACTGAGCCACCCAGGTGCCCCTCAGTGGTTCTTTAAAAAAAGGCGAAAGAATAATATTTCATGACACGTGATAATTACGTGAAATTTAGATTTCATCTGTAAGTGAAGTTTTACTGGAATACAGCCAAGCTCGTTCCTTTGTGCCCTGTCTGTGGTTGCTTTCATACTACAGCAAAACAGAGACCACATGTCTCTCAAAGTCTAAAATGTTTACTATGTGTTTACTAAGCCCTTTACAGAGAGTTTGCTGACCCTTACTATATACATGGTTGTCAGCCTCTGGTTTCCAGATTTCTGTGCTTTTCAGGTCCTTTCTGAAATGTGTTCTCTGATGGGTCTTCTACTCCAGTGGCTGTCTTGACTAGAGGCAGTTTTGCCTCCCGGGAGACATTTAGCAATTTCTGGAGACGTGTCTGGTAGTCACAACGGAGGATGGGTGGGTTTACGACCGGTATGTAGGGCGCAGAGGGCAGGAATGCTGCTAAACTTTTGACAGGGCACAGGAGAGCCCCCATTGGAAAGGATTCCACAGCCCCAAATACGTCAAGTGTGCCGAGACTGAGGGACACTGAGACTGGATGGCTCAGTCGGTGGAGCGTGCAACTCGTGTTCTCAGGGTTGTAGGTCCGAGCCCCACGTCGGGTGTAGAGATGACTTTAAAAATAAAATCGTTCAGGGGCGCCTGGGTGGCTCAGTCAGTCAAGCATCCGCCTCTTGACCTACCTAAGAAAATGATAATAAATTTTAAAAATAATGATAAAATAAACTTTTTTTTTAAATGGGGGGTAGGGTGGGTGGTGCCTGGCTGGCTCGGTCGGAAGAACGTGTGACTCTCGATCTCGGAGTTGCCAGTTCAAGCCCCACGTTGGGTGTAGAGAGATTACTTTAATAAACAAAACTTGGGGCGCCTGGGTGGCTCAGTCAGTTAAGCGTCTGACTCTTGGTTTCCGCTCATGTCATGATCTCACGGGTTTGTGAGTTCGAGCCCCGTGTCCAGCTCTGCACTGATAACCGTGGAGCGTGCTTGGGATTCTCTTCTCTCTCTCTCTCTCTCTCTCTCTCTCTCTCTCTCTCTCTGTGTGTGTGTGTCTCTCTCTCTCTCAAAAATAAAATAAAATAAACATTTAAAAAAATAATAAATAAAGCTTAAAAAAAAAAAAAAAAAAACACCGAGGTTGAGAAACCCTGCCCTCTCGTCTGAGGTTTCTTGATGATTTTGCAAATCTGAACAAAGTCCCATTTTGGTCCCAGAATCCATATAAGTTATTCCAAAGAGATTAGACATTGGTTAAATTTACATCCAGATGGTTTAAAACTACTTAGGATTTCATTCATTATAACCGGGATATGTCTTGCCATGTATTGGAACCTGGTTATAACAGAAAATTAGGTCATTTGGTCACTTTTGTGTCCCTGAAGATAGTCTCAGATACTTTATTAATGAAGCACAGAATGTATGATAAAGGCAGCGGACCAAAAAAAAAAAAAAAAAAAAAAGGTGATGCTACTGCTGCCTATGAGGGCGTGGAGTCCTCGTGCCTGGTGGGTAAGTGTGGACCAGGGTACACCCTTCTGCAGGGCTTTGGCAGTGTGTCAAGTGCAGGATGTGTATCCTTGGACTTAGTCCCACTGGAGGGATATACCTTTAAGAAGATCATGTCAGAAATACAGACAGGCTCAGAATCATCTGTCACAGTTCCATCGTTATACTGGCACAATATTGACAGTTACTGGGGCACTTGAAATTCTTAAATGTTTATTGTCACCCAATTTCAGGCGCTCAGTAAAGTTGCAAGAAAAGTACAAAGAATCCCTGGATAGTTGTCACTAGAGTCCTCAAATGTGCATATTGTCATGTTCGCTCTGTCCTCCCCTCCCCCTCTTCCTCCCTCCCTCTTTACTTTTCCTCTTTACACAGTACACACACACACCACACCCCTACCCTTATACATACCTGTTTTTGTCTTAAACCATTTAGGTTGCAGATAGGAAGTCTCTTGGCTCTTAAACACTTCAGTGTCGATTTCCTAACACCAAATAATTCTCTTGAATACTTGGAGCAATTACAAAGATCAGGAAATTACTATGGATACAGTACTATTATCTAATCCACAGACTTTTATGCCACCGGTTGTCTAATAATGAATAATGTCTTTAGTGGCAAAAGGATACTCAAGATAATACATGACATTCGGCGCACAGGTCTTTTTATTTATTTTTTAAGTTTATGTATTTATTTTGAGAGAGCGAGCGAGAGAGAGCACGAGCGCACACGTGGGAGAAGGGGAGAGGCAGAGCGAGCGAGCGAGCGAGAGAGAGAGAGAGAGAGAGAGAGAGAAAATCCCAAGGCAGGCTCCGGCGCTGTCAGGGTGGGGTGGGGGAGGGCTCCAACTCACGAAACCGAGACTGTGAGATTGTGACCTGAGCAGAAACCGAGAGTCGGACACTTAACCGACAGAGCCACCCAGGCGTGACTTTTCGTTTTTATTGGGATGAGCTCTACACCCGCTGTAGGGCTTGAATTCAAGACCCCCAGGATCGAGAGAGTCGAGAGTCGCGCACTCTACCAACTGGGCCAGCCAGGTGCCCTCCCCGCCCCGCACCCCCGGCACGTGTTGTTTTAGACTTCCTGAACCTGGAAAGTTCCTGAGTCTTTGTATTTCATAACATTGGACACTGAAAAGCACAGGTCTGTAAAATGTCCCTCGCTTTGGGTTCGTCTAGTTACTGAGTTTAGATTCCCCACCTGTGGCAGGAATCGCCCAGAAGTGGTGCTCGGACCTTCTCGTTGCTGCATCCTTTCAGGAGGTACATGCTGTTGATGAGTTGCCTCGCTGGCAATGTCTGACTTTGATCATTTGGTTCAAGTGATGATGTCTGCAGGTTTCTCAGTGGCCAAGTTACTACACTTTGAAATGAAGAAGTATTCTGTGGGGAGATACTTGGGACTGTGTAAATACCCCATCGCTTACCCAGCACTGTCCCATAGAATTTTGTGTGATGATGGAAGTATTCTGTCATCAGCACTGTCTGGTACGGTAGCCACTAAGTAGCCACACGTGGCCGTCAAACGCTTACACTTGAAATGTGGGTGGTGCAACTGAGAAACTGAGTTTTTATTTAACTTTAATTAACAGAAATTTAAATTTTCCATCGCCCTACGTACCTAATGGCTACGGTATTGGCATTTCAGCCTTATGCTCAAAGCCACCGTTCATGACTTTTGCCTCAGTCGATTATTGTGGTGGCTGCCAGACGGTCACTTTTCTAATCGCATCGTTTTAGTTGGCTTTCTACTTACTGGAAGGAAGAGGTTTTCCTTTACCCCATGTATTTATCGGTGTAATCCATATATGCTTACATTTGTCCGGACACGTGTCTAAATTTGGATGCCAGCGCCCATGCTTTACAAATGGGTATGTAGGTCTGTCTGAATGTTACAGATTGCCGTTGTACGGGAACTTACGGCTATGTGTATAAAAACTGGTATCACTCACTACTTTAGTCGTGAAAGCGTATGTTATAATTTAATATACCTCTACTCTAATACACAGATTTTAACGGCTAGAGGAAAGTGATAAGAACCGGTCTTGCAAAACGTCCGGTAGTTTGACTTGGACACACAGGGCATGTTTCATCCCTCATTAGAATCATGCCGAGTAATTCAAAACCATAATACTGATCTAGACGGAAATGTCCTGAAGAAATCTGGTGTGTGGAAAACATTGTACGTGAAACAAATGATACGGTTTTATGTCTTTAAACCCGTACGTGTGTGGATAGTGAGTAGCTGTTTCCGGAGTTCTGTTGTCTTAATAAAGGTGGCGTTAGTTACGGGATTCCCAGCGCTGTTATATTTTCACTGCAACTCTTCCAGGCTGTCTGCACTTCATGATTTATTTTCCCTTCCTTTTTAGGGTAACCTACAGTTGCTGCAGAACTGCTTGGCAGTGTTAAATGGAGACACATAAGCCACACTCCGCCTTTGGTTAAAAAGGGCTGCCTTCCTTCAGATTTTATTTTTGTTTTCTTAATGAGATTAGGCATTTACTGCTCACTGGAAACAAAAGAAACAGCTGACCAAGTGCATCTACTCTCCTTTTTTTCTGAGAAGCGATGGAGCGGTGCCGTCCACGGGTTTTGCGGGTCCGTCCGTCTGTGTGGTGGAACGCTGCCCTCCTGCAGCTCCCCGTGTGCTCCCTGGGACGGTTGTCCATCACCGTGCGCTCCTCCTCTTCCGAAGCCCAGCGTTCAGTCCTTTTTTTAAGTAGCCTCTGTAACCGTCTTTATTTTCTGAATAGCGTTCCTTACGGCTGCCAATCTTATTTCCCTTTAAGTAATTTCTGATGTTTAACCCTTTCAAAGATGCATTGTTCAGACAAGATAAAGGTTGCCATTACCTTTTGTTTTCTCTTGGTGTTTTTGTTATGTTTTGTTTTGTTTTTTTAAAAACATTGTATGCCACCTTAGTTCATCCATGTATCCTGGTAAAAGCATCTTAATCAGACTTATTTTTAATTAATGAACATTTCTTAGAAGTTTTGGGACAGACTTTATGTAATCTTTATAAGTATGATTTCTGATGAAAAGCAACTGCATTAGTATGTTTGCCTTAAACTTGTAGACTAAACCGACTATTGTCAAATAAACCGTGGTAACAGTGATAGTTTTTAACTCTGTGGTCATTGTATCACTCTAAAATTTGGAGTAGCTATAATCAATCTACTCCTTCGTTATGCTTTACAGTGCAGGTCTTTTCTCTTTTTTCTCTGAAAATGGCATGTTGAACCAGGTTCACCAATCCCCTTATGAAAGAATGAACTGCTTCTCTGTGTGCTCTCAGCCTTTCCTAGAAGATGGAATTGGGCAGAGGCAGGTTCGAAACAGCTGTTTCTAAAATACAGGAGGCAGCAGAATGGTCCGTCTGTGATGGTTTCCTGAATTCCATCCCTAGCCGGGCCAGTTAACCCTGCGACACGCCATCGAGCCACTTGATAGTTCTACTAGTGTACAGATTGGTATGGAGAGAGAAAGAGTGCTGTAAGGAACAGCCCTGGGGGGGGGGGGGGGGGGGGGGGGAGTTGGAATATTTGGAATGGAAGGCTCCAAAAAGGATACTAGTTACCATACAAATATGATTGGCCTTTTTAATGTGAATTATCGCCGCGTCATTTCTAATTTAAAATTCGATTGTGTGGTTTGGTTTTTTTCACTGTCTAACTTTTCTTCCAGTTGGAAACCACAGGTATTTGGGTTGGTCACCTTGTAGGTGGGTTCCTCGTTTACATTTTCCCCACCCCTGGTCTAGGTCTTCTGAGTAGTCACCATGATCCCAGCCTTGCTCTCCAGCATGTTCTCTTGCCTTACTGGTGTGCTGGTTCACGTTTCTCTCTTTCACTGGCGTTGTTCCCTGGTTATTCCCTGATGTCGTTTGTACTACCCCCCCCCCCCGGTTGCCTGAGAAATCTGTGTGTTTGGTCCTCCTGTGTGTCCCCTTCACTGGTGAGAAGACACCCACGCGATGCTCACCAGTGGGTGAACGGGACAGAGAGCCCTGGCTTCGGGACTCGGGTGCAGTCCCTTCGCCGGCTGCCCTTGTGGCCTAGGCAGGTTTGGTTCGCTTGACCTCTGTCTGCCTCAGTTTCTCTACTACAAAGGACATACTGACCTACCTACCTCACAGGGGTGTTGTGAGGATTAATAAACATTGGTACAGTGCTTTGAAAATGTGAAGGTGCTGTGTAAATGCTAAGAAACAGCAAGTACGGGGCAAAAGGCAGTAATACAGTGTTGCACCTATCCATCAGCTAATCTGCTTGTTTGTACCAAGGGGGCCTTATTCCGGGCAAGGGTAGGAGAGTGGTAGGTACATCCCTTGGTCCCTGGTTTACATGTTTACGGTGTCTGTTGGGGTGGGGGTAGAGTGGAAGCAGCAAGTTACGTATTAGTGCGGGGCAGGGTGCTTAACAAAAACACACATAAATGAGTTGGCCGCACTATCCAAGGACCTTGTCACAAAACACACAAAGAAGGTGAAGAGTGTAGGTTACTCCCTCAAGGGCATACTTTAGGAAAGATGCTACTTTGTACCTCCAGAACAATGGAAGTATTCCACAGCTCAGCTGCTGGTTCCCCGGAAAACAAAACCAAACCAAAAACTGGTTTCAATATTCTCGTGGTGTGGCATTTACGAAACATTTAGGGACCATCTTGTGCCTGGGGGACACAAAGGAGAAAGAGGAAGACGCCCAGTAACAGAGACAAAGCCCTGCACTGGGTAGTAGTACAGGGTTTCTCCCACAGGTGTCTTTACTGCACGCTCTGAGAGGAAGAGAGTGACGGGAGCAGTAGGAATGAACGACCCAGGAGGAATGAAGGTGGCGGGGTTGGTGGCAGTGAAGGTGGACGATGGTAAAGAAAGGAAATTGCAAAAGAAAGTGGGGGTCCCCGGGCCGCTAAGGCCCGTGAGGCTTAAAGACTGGGCGAGGTTCTCCTCTGCCCCTAGTTTGGGAAAGCGCCTACAACACAGATTCCGTGGTGAGCTACTACAGAAGTTGAGCTCAAACAGACCTTTTTGAAGGGAGGCACTACGCACAAGTTAACAGAACAGGGTGGTGGATTTCAAGGAGACACTGCGGGGGGGGGGGGAAGGGGGGGGGGGAACGGGGGGGAACGAGGTGTCGCAGAACTTACAAAGAAAAGAAAGCAACCACGAACGCAAGATGTATTTCTGCGCCGTCTCCTGGGCCCCCGCAAACTCGCACGAGCCCGCGTATCACCACGTCCTCAGACGACCGGGAAAGCCTTCTCCGCGCTGCCGCAACACGCGGGATATAAGTGGCGAAAACGAGATAAAGAAAAATATAAAGCAAAGTAAAAGCCAAGAAACGCGCGTCCACTTTGTGTCAGACTTGTTTTGGGCGTCCCAGGACCCGTTAGCACGAGAAATAACGCAGCGACCACAGCGCTGTCGTGACGAAGGTCGAGTTCTTCCCTTCAGACCACGAAAAGTCAGGGGAAAGCGCGAACGCAGTCCCCCACTACCACAAATTATGCAGTCGAGTTTCCCACATTTGGGGAAATCGCAGGGGTCAGCACATCCGGAGTGCAATGGATAAGCCTCGCCCTGGGAAAACCACCTTCGTGATCATGGTATCTCCCCTGCCAGGTAAGTATGAGTTGCTCGACCCGCCTCGACCCACACCCTCGCGCTCGCCACGCTTCTTACACACGGTCACTTGCCCCACGCGGCTTCCGCGCCCAGGTTGCCCGCAGCACCCCCTCAGCTCCAACCTCTCCCGGCCGCAAAACCACCGCGGGCGCCTTGCCTAGCCCCCACGCGGGACGTGCGCGCCCAGGCGGTCCGGGACCGGCAGCCTCTGCGCGCTTGTTCATCTACATACGCCACGCCTTGTCGCGCGCTTCCCAGCGTCGCGGCTCCAGCTCTGGGACAACGGATGTGCTAGTGTCCCGGCAGACCGCCGGTGCCTGGAGCGAAGGATGGGGGGAGGGCGGCGAGGAGTCGGGACCCGGAGGGGAGACCCGAGAAGACGGGGTCCCGCGGCGTCCAGAAGTTGCAGGCCCCACCGAGGCGGTGGGTTAAGTCTCCCCTTCCTTGCAACGAAAATTACATGCAATACGCAACAGAGAATCAACTCAACCTTAAATACTAAGAGTTTTGTCACCAATTTAACATGAAATTGTCTTAATCCTCAGTATGACCTTTCGGATTACGTAGTAACCTAATCTTGCGACAACGAAAGGAAAATTTGAACAGAGGGCGTCAGTCAGGACAAGGCGTCCATTCTCTAGAGTAGATGTGTGGGCTGGGGAGGGGCGTCGAATGGTCTCCGAAAATCAAATGAACGGAAATATCACGTTTTCATCCTGTGGGGTTCGGCTGCCTCTTTCAGCCTGCCCGGATTTGTCTTTTCCTCTTCTGTACAAGAAGATTCTTTCCGGAGATCGAGTGGAGGTAAAGGTAAATATCCTCTTCAGATAGGGGCAAAATGATTGAAGTGTTGTGTGTTCCTGGGTGATCGGGTCCCTGGAGCAAAGCAAGGCAAGAGACAGGACTAGAGATTATTGGGTCAGCAAAGACTGCTCTGAGGTTCTAGCAGCATCAAGATCCGAGTTAACGTGTTGTACATCCTTTTACTTTACTTTTCTTTTCTTTTGTTTTTTAATTTATTTTGAGAGAGAGCGGGAGGACGCGCGAGAGCAGGGGAGAGGGAGAATCCCAAGCAGGCTCCGTGCTGTCAGCGGGGGGGGGGGGGGGGGGGGGCCCCCGGGGGGGGGGGGGAGCCCCACGCGCACCGAACCCCCTCTCCGCCCCCTCCCCGCCCCCAACCGTGAGATCATGACCAAGGCTCGTTCTCTTAAGGGACTGAGGACCCAGGTGGCCCACGTTTTTGATTGTTAGTTGTTTCAGGAAGTTTCCTTTCTTAGGGTGTATTACTCCTCAAAACAAACAAATGGTTCTCTTCCCTAACCCCAGGAAAATTATCAAAACCAAGAAATGAACATTGATACAATCTTACTACTCTACAGACGTTATTCCCTCTTCCATCAATTGTCCCAATAATGTCCTTTATAGCAAAGGAAAATTCAAAATCATGTGTTGCATTCAGTTGTCATGTCTCTTTATCTGAAATAGTTCCCAGGTAGTTCTTTGCATTTCATTATGCAGGCCTTTTTGAAGACTACAGGCCAGTCATTTTGGAGACTGTCCTTCAGTTTTTGAGTTGTCCTGGCTTCCCTCGCAAGTACATTCAGGAATGCATTTTTGACACGAAGGCTACGTAAATGATACCGTGTCTGTTATGGGTGGGTTTGTGTCCCTCCAAAAAAATATGTTGAAGTCCTAAGTCCTGGTACCTAGGACTGTGACCTTCTTTGGAAATCTGATCTTTGCAGATACAGTCGAGTGAAGGTGAGGTCACTAGAGCGGGCCCTGATCCAATGTGACCGTTTTCCTTACGCGAGGAAGACGGCAATGTGAAGAGACTCGCTGACAGAACACCATGCGATGGCAGAAGCAGAGAGTGTAGTGATGTAGCCACAAGCGAGCCAAGGATTGGCTTGTCACCACCGGAAGCTGGGGAGTAACGAGGGACGATTCCACTCAGAGCCTCAGAGAGAGTATGGCCCTGCTGGCACCTTGCTTTTGGACCTCTAGCTTCCAGAACTGTGAGAGAATACACTTCTGTTTTTTTTAAGCCACCCAGTTGGTGGTATTTTATTATGACAGACCTAGCAAATGTATACAGGCCTCCTCTGGGCACCACGTTTGGAGGCACGTGAAGGCAGTTTGTTCTATTACTGGTGGGGTTAACATCGACTACTTAGTTAAGGAGGTGTATCGGTTACCCGTCTCTGTGTAACAAATTGCCGCAAAACTTAGTGATTGGAAATAATGACCGTTTCACTTGCTCACAATTCTGTGGATCAGCGATTCTGGCTGGGTTCCACTGGGCAGTTCTGCCGGTCTCAAGTGGGATCGCTGGAGCCGCGGCGGCCAGCCTGCAGGTCACCTGGGGCCTAGTCGGTCTAGGGGACTTCGGCAGACACGGTTCACGTTCACTCCGGCGATTTCATCCTCCAACGGGCTAACCCAGGCTTCTTCTCGTGGTGGCCTCAGGACAGGCAAGTGAGAGCCAGTCTTAATGAGCAAGTGATTTTCAACCTTCTGCTCGCATCCCATTTACTAATGTCCCATTAGCCAAAGCAAGTCACATAGCGAAGGCCAAAGTCAGTAGGCTGGGGTGTTGCAGAAGCACCTGGGTACTGGAGCCAGCACTGCAACTGTCGGCCACTGGAGGTGTTCATCAAGTTTTCCCTTTGTAATTATTAAGTGATTTGTATGGAGATAATTTGAGGATATGTGAATATCCTGTTTAACACAACAGTTTTTAGCATCCACTGGTGGCTCTTGCGTTATGATTGCCAAATGTCCATTTTCTTTTTTTTAATTTTTTTTTTTTCAACGTTTTTTATTTATTTTTGGGACAGAGAGAGACAGAGCATGAACGGGGGAGGGGCAGAGAGAGAGGGAGACACAGAATCGGAAACAGGCTCCAGGCTCCGAGCCATCAGCCCAGAGCCCGACGCGGGGCTCGAACTCACGGACCGCGAGATCGTGACCTGGCTGAAGTCGGACGCTTAACCGACTGCGCCACCCAGGCGCCCCTGTCCATTTTCTAATTCCATCATTCATTCTTCAGTTATCAGCTGGCATCGTAAGGTAGGACTTTCCCTCCTTCCCTATGTGCTAACGATATGAACTCATGGTTGTTATTTTGTTCAGTTGTTTGTAACCCAAAACTGTTTTGAAATTTATTTTGATGTTCTAATGTTCTCAGATCGGGCCTATAAAAACCCCTTCAGGGTGCCTACTGTGTCCTTTGGACATGTCCATAACATTTTTGGAGCATTTCCGTGTCTTCTGGCACAAGATGTTCCAGGGCCATTATGTATCTGTCTTGGCTCGTGAAAATTATCTATTTCTCCAAAGAGGCCTGGTTCTTTTTAGTGGGGAGTGGTTTTAGAAAACAAGATCAAGGGGCGCCTGCGTGGCACAGTCGGTTGGGCGGCCGACTTTGGCTCAGGTCGTGATCTCACGGGTTCGGTTGGTGAGTTCGGCCCGCTTTGGATCCTAGGCCCCCTCTCTCTGCCCCTCCCCCGCTCACGCATTGTCTCAAAAACAAATAAACGTTAAACAAATAAACGTTAAGAGAAGGAGGAGGAGGAGGAGGAGGAGGAGGAGGAGGAGACAGAAAGAAAAGAAAAAAAGAAAAAAGAAAAAGGAAGCAAGATCAAGGCGGTAGTTATGTCTAATGCTACTGTCTTTGCCTCTAGGCCCCTTCAGTGGATAGAGGTAGAGAATACGTGTATTTCCTAACACCTATCTACAGATGTAGATTAAAAGCAATGAGCCCAGGGACAGCTACGTGGGTGGTTCAGTTGGTTAAGCATCCGTCTCTTGATTTTGGCTCAGGTCATAACCTTGGGGTCATGATATTGAGCCCTGCCTCCGGCTCCCTGCTAGGTGTGGAACCTGCTTAAGATTCTCTCTGCCTCTGTCTCTGCCCCTCTCCCCCCTCTCAAAATAAATTAATAAACTTAAAGAAAATTCTCTCTCCCTCTCTCTATGCCCTCTCCCCCACTCGCTCCTTCTCTCCCTTTAAAAAAAAAAATTTAAAAAAATAAATAATGAGCCCACACCAGTACCTTAAATTCCAACTCTCAATTTTATGCAAGTGGGTCCTCCTTGCCCTCCACCATTCCATATTTGTTTGTTTGCTTGCTTTAATTTTTTTAACATTTATTTATTTTTGAGAGAGAGAGACCGATCACAAGCAGGGGAGGGACAGAGAGAGAGAGAGAGGGAGACACAGAATAAACAGGCTCCAGGCTCCGAGCTGTCAGCACAGAGCCTGATGAGGGGCTCGAACTCACAAACCGTGAGATCATGACCTGAGCTGAAGTTGAACGCTTAACCAACTAACCGACTAAGCCACCCAGGCACCCCGTGTTTTTGTTTTTGTTTTTAATGTTTATTTATTTAAATGTTTATTTTTGTGAGAGAGAGAGAGAGAGAGAGAGAGCGCGCGCGCGCGAGCGCGCGCATGAGCAGGGGAGGGGCAGAGAGAAAGGGAGACACAGAATCAATTCAAAGCAGGCTCCAGGCTCCGAGCTGTCAGCGCAGAGCCCGATGTGGGGCTTGAACCCATGAACTGCGAGATTGTGACCTGAGCGAAAGTCAGGCGCTTAACCGACTAAGCCACCCAGGCGCCCCAAATGTTCATTTATTTTTGAGAGCAAGAGAGACAGAGCATGAGCAGGGGCAGAGAGAGAGAGACAGACAGACAGACAGAATCTGAAGCAGGCTCCAGGCTCTGAGCCATCAGCACAGAGCCCGACGGAGGGCCCAAACTCATGAACTGTGAGATCATGACCTGAGCTGAAATCAAGAGTCGGATGCTCAACAGACTGAGCCACCCAGGCGGACCATCATTCCATATTTGTTTGTATCTCCTTTCTCCAACAGTAAGAACCTTGACTCCCAACATCCATTTAGTCATTAGCTCAATCCTACAATATACACAACGTTGTTACAGAACTGTTACGACCATACAGCTATGAAATACAAACCTACTATGGGACAGTTCAGTATGTGTTTGCAGTTCTTGTCTTTGGACTTGAAGATGTTTATAGTCGATGTACTGCGCCCAAAAGTCATTTCAGTTGGTTATTTTTTTTTCTTCCAGTGTGGCTACATTATTCATCTCAGATCGCTAGGTTCAGTTATGCTTATGTTCAACGTTAGGGATGTTCCCCCTGTGATTTAAAAATATATGTAAAATATTAATAGAATTCCAAAAGTCAAAATTACAGAGAAAGGTGTACTCAGGTGTACTCAGAAAAGCATCACTCTCTCCTTCCACTCCCCTCCTCCCCCCCCCCCCCCCGCCCCGCCCCGCCCCAGGCAATTTCATCATTTATCTATTTAGAGAGTGCTAGTCTGGGAGAAGGGGAGAGGGGCAGAGGGGGAGAGAGAGAATCTTAAGCAAGCTCCACACTCAGTGCCCAGCCCACGACCCTGGGATCCTGACCTGACCTGACCTGAAGTCAAGAGTCAGACACCCAGGTGTCCCTAGTCTTCTGTTTCTTTTGGCAAGACTGTATAATTTTCTTGTTTTCACACTTTTCCTACACAAACGGTAGCATACTACATATATTTGGGGGCTTTTTTCTCCCCCCCCACTTAACACAGTCGATGTGTCATACCTAAAGCGAACCCACAAGTCAAGCAACCCTGTCCTAACCTCCTGGAGGCCACAAGGTCAGCCAAAGAAAAAAGTAAACAAACTAGAAAACCCAAACGAGGGCTCACCAGCCTTTGCAAAGACTGTGATTTCTCAGTGGGGAAAATGTTAGAAAAAAAACGGTGACAAAATCAAACCCCTCAATCCAACTGCAAACTGCAAACTGCAAACTGCAAACTGCTGTGCAGTGCCTGGCTGGCTCAGTTGGTAGACCATGGGGCTCTGAGTGAAGAGTTCTAGCCCCACATGGGTGTACAGATTGATGAGGGAAACAAAGGCAAGAGAAACGTAGCTTAAACTAGATCTCCTTACAGCTTGCAGCCCACTGATGGAGAGCTGAAACATGCAGAGCGTGACCTTCCTCAAGGAGCTCACGGCTGCCGTAGTGCCTTAGTGTTTATATTTCGTTAAAAACTAAAAGCAACCTTACCATGACAGCAGCTAGCCCCTCAGGGTCCTGAAAGCCTTGCTTCAAAATTCCTTGGAAACTTACTTTATCTCTATCCCCCCTCCCTCCACAAATTTAAAAATATATCATCAAGTCACTCCTCACAAGCCCAGTGCAGCTCTTTCTGCCTGCCCACCGGGTGCTGTGCTGGTGCTACGTATAATACCAACACCTTTTTGCACTGAAACGTCTGGAGAAACCTTTCTTAGCCATCTGCTCATGAATCCACGTCATAATTAAAAAACAAATAAATAAAATAAATAAGAGAACTACAAACTAATGTTCATTTTAACTGGAAGAATCACAGCCAGGCTCCCCCGGTTCTTCTACTTTCGTCCCCCAAGGGTGTGAAGTTCCTCCGCCCACTCGGGCGACAGGGCGTGGCGTATGTAGATGAGCATGCGCGCATTGGCTGCCGGTCCCGGACCGCCTGGGCGCGCACGTCCCGCGTGGGGGCTAGGCAAAGGCGCCCGCAGTTGTTTTGCGGACGGGAGAGGTTGGAGCTGAGGGGGGGCTGCGGGCATCCGGGGCGCGGAAGCCGCGTGGGGCAAGTGACCGTGTGTAAGAAGCGTGGCGAGCGCGAGGGTGTGGGTCGAGGCGGGTCGAGCAACTCATACTTACCTGGCAGGGGAGATACCATGATCATGAAGGTGGTTTTCCCAGGGCGAGGCTTATCCATTGCACTCCGGATGTGCTGACCCCTGCGATTTCCCCAAATGTGGGAAACTCGACTGCATAATTTGTGGTAGTGGGGGACTGCGTTCGCGCTTTCCCCTGGTTATCTGGGTCGACAAAAAAAACAGCGGTAGTTCTTCTTCCTCGCGTTGGGCGCGGGAGAGAATTTTTGGGCGTTCAGTTCCCCACAGCTGGCGTTTATGGCGCCCAGACAGCAGTGCTGGTAGTGTTTTGGGCTTGTTTCTCTTTTTTTTTTTTTTTGCCTCCTTTCTCGCGGTATTTGTTTTCTTAAAGCGCTTTTGGTTTGGAGAATGGCAGGCGCTTTTAACGCGTGCTCTTGGGCCGACAGGTTCAGCAACGCCTAATCCCGCGGGGGGCTGGCTGATTACGAGCGCGGAACGCAGCAACGTTTTACATAGACCTTACTTTCACAAAATCCGCCGAACTAGAAGCAGCCACTTATGTAGTACGGGATTCCCAGTTGATTCCAGAGACGGTATTAGCTTTGTCTTTTTTCTGAAAAACTTTTAGTGTTTGGTTTTCGAGATAGCGAGCGTGAGCGGGAAAGGAGCAGAGAGAGAAAGAGGGAGCCCCAGAATCTGAAGCAGGCTCCAGGCTCTGAACTGTCAGCACAGAGCCAGATCCGTGCCTCGAACTCACCAACCGTGAGTTCAAGACCTGAGCCCAACCCCACGCTTAGCGGACTGAGCCACCCAAGACCCCTCCCTGCATTTTAGTTTTCTACCTATACCCCCTGAGAGGTAAGTTCCACGAGGCCAGAGATTCTTGTCTATTTTGTTGATTGCTCCGTTCATACTTGGCTACAACAGTGCATGGCAGCATAATAGGCTTCTAGTATATACTTCATTAATTGACTTATAGATCGCGGGGTTAGAAAAAAAAAAAAAACCTTTCTGGGGCGCCTGGGTGGCTCAGTCCAGTGGGTGGCTCAGTCCAGTCAAGCATCCTGACTCTTGATTTCGGCTCAGGTCACGATCTCACAGTTTGTGAGGATCCACCCACCAGTCTACCCCATCGGCCTCCAACCTAGCCTGGTTCAGCCCCTTCTCACTTTAGAAGAATGGGATCATTTTACAAACCATCAGAAAAAGGTAAGTCAGGGGTATGCACCTTAGTTTTTCTCCCATGCCTTCCTCTTCTGTTCTTCCATCATGCTTCACTCTGGTTCAAGGTGTAGGGGAGACCGAACTTTACTTTTACCCTGTTAGGGCCTCCAGCAGGGCCTGAGAATTAAATTGGACGCAAAACAGAATATCAGAAGGAAAGCATACAGATTTTTTCCATGTACGTGGGAGACCCCATAGTAACATGAAAACCCAAAGAAGTGGCTAGGTGGGTCTCCAAGGAGCCCTGGTTCCTTTTTTTTTTTTTTTTTTTTCTCCATTTTGTGTATCTGGAGGCCAAGATCCGGTGGTGCTTAGCGTTCACGGATACTGATGTGTGATTGCATTTAGGCCCTGCACCTGTTTTACTCCACGGATTATGATCGATTATTTTTTATTTTATTTTATTTAAAAAAAATTTTTTTAACGTTTATTTATTTTTGAGGCAGAGAGAGACAGAGCATGAACAGGGGAGGGGCAGAGAGAGAGGGAGACACAGATTCTGAAACAGGCTCCAGGCTCTGTCAGCACAGAGCCTGACATGGGGCTTGAACTCACGGACCGTGAGATCATAACCTGAGCCGAAGTCAGCCACCCAGGCGCCCCTATGATCGATTATTATCATGATCTCGATTTGGCCAGTGGGAGCCCTTTCAAAATGGCTCTTGTGTGCTTGACATGTCCACATCAGTGGCACATTGCTTTACTTTTTGGCACAGCTCCATGTTTCAGGGCATGATGAGGCCGATTGATACCCAGCCGTGTCGGCCAGTCTGGTGGCCTGGCTCCTTTGACCCTCCTGTGCGCACCGACCTGGATTCCTTTGAGGGAGGTGGTTACTTCCTGAAACAGGTCAAGGTGCTTTGGACTTCCTGGAGAGGCACTGGAGTCAAAGGCGGGGGAGAAGAGAACACCAGTGCCGGGGTTGGACTCCTTGCCCTGGCTCCATGTATTTTAACATCCCCTCGGGTGTGTGCCCACCCACCCACCCACCCAGTGAAAGTCCCACAGAGGCGCAACAGGTCACATCTACGTGGCCTTCCCTTGACTGTGTCGCCACTGCCTGACTGGGTGGCAGGCACTGCTGTGCCTGCAAGGATGTGGGGCCGTACCTTGGAAGCACCCGGCTACTCCCCATGACACCCCGGGCAGGAAGCGTCGGCCATGCTAGGGCCCACTCTTGCATTTGCTGGATGCCAAAACCCACCTCCCCCCTCCACCCCTCACCCTGCTATTCCCCCAAAGCGCCAAAGCTAGGTCCCCAGGGATTCCACACCTCCACATCTCATCAGGGGGGGCAGGCACATCCAGTGAAGGTGGTTGAGGTTTTATCTTTGGTGCCTGTCTGCTGGTCTCTGCCTGTAGATGGTGACATTGGAGGCTGGGGTCTCTCTGTGGCTTCCCGAAGGTCAACTGTTGGACTTCAAAGGCAGGGCCTCCTGAACCCGTGGAGGCAGTGGGACAGTAGGACTGAGACTGGGCTGGGGAGCGAACCAAGAGGAAGGGCGGGGGGCCGGGGGAAACACAGTCTCCAGTTTGGGAGGCAGAACTAAAACCCAAAAGGCGCTTGTGGTCTCAGAGGTCAGGGATGACAGTAGCCGGGTCCCTGAGGCCTCAGAGAGCCACACTCCCGGTGCGGTTCCGCTGCCAGCCCCCTCTGTGATGCTCTCCAACTGTACTTTGAGTCTCTGGAGTTTCCTTCCCACAGGAGGGAAGAGAACAAGGACCTTTCCCTGGCGTTCTTCTCTGCACCCACCCGCAGCCCCAACAACCTGGCTCTGTCCCCAGGATGAAGCCCGTTTTCTCCTGGGTGGGTGCTCTCTGACAGGCCCTCAGTGTCTCCCTCTTCAGGCCCTGCCAATTTAGCCTTAAGGGCCCAGCGCTAAGTCAGCCAGCTGGTCAGAACCCACAGGCCAGCTGCCTGTGTAAGTAAGGACGTGAATTTGTGCGCCCGACCGACCGACCGACTGTGACGACAGCTGCCCCCGTCTCACTCCACCCCTACTCCCACTCTTCTGCGCCCCGATGACTCTTAAGTCTGCGTTTTGCCGCCACACTCCACCCCACCCCACCCCCACCCCCGCCCGCCCCCGCCCCTTTCTGCATACAGGTGGAGACCCCAGCGGTCCGGTAGGTCCGTGGCCGGAAAGCGGGTAAGATAGAAATATTTCATCCATCTCCCTCTCCCTCCGTCCGATGTAGCGGGAGAATCGGTACAGGTGGATTTACCACCCGTGCACAGAGTGTGAGTAATCACTGCCCTCTCAGCGGGAGCGCCCCCAGCCCCGCCATCCGTGGCTACAAGAACAGGTGCGAAGGCACGGGAAAACGGAAGTGTACCCGGACCACCGCCCTGTCCTCAGACTGACAAGAAACCTGAAGGGGCCGCTGAAGTTCTCGTCACGACTGGCAAGTCCCATGAGGGGGGCCCTGCTGCATTTCGTTTCTGCCAGTGTCAGCTTCGATGCAAGCGCACAATTGGCGATGGCTTGGAAAACCTCAGAGTGACAGTTCTGTCCCACAAGTAGATTAAGCTGGTCGGGGAAGAGGGTTTTCTGTCTCCGTAGAGCTGTATATTTATAGACCCTATGAGAAACAGGGAAGGAGGAGACAGAGAGACTGCAACTGGGAGCGACCGACGCAGCGACCGGACCGGAGGCAAGGCAGGAGATCGAGGAGGGGGAGTTTTCATGAAGGACGCCATGGTTGTTCCCGACCCGTGTGACGACGACCTGTACGCTTGTCAGCCTCGAGGGCTTGCCGAGGGCAGAACCTCTTTGCCCACGCGTTTGTCTGGAGCGGGAGCAGTGGGCGAATAAAAGTGGGGAAGGGCGCGGGACGGCGTGGGGCTGAGACAAGGCAGGAGCGGCGGGGACGTGGAGCGTCCACGGGCACGTGCAGGTAAACTGCGGGAAGAAGGCGCAGGTGTGTTCCCTGGCGGCAGCACACGAGCAGACGTAGGCAGGTGTTCCGTAAAGGTTTTACTTACTGACTTTGGCCTGTGGGAGAGGGGCTGCCGCGAGGCTGCAGGTGCCCGGGCGGGGCAGAGTTGGGGCGGGGCGCTGGGGGGGCGGTGCCCCCCGCCCCGTGGCGCAAAAGCGTCAGGCACTTCCTTCGAGCCGGAATCGAACCAGCGACCTAAGGATGCCCACACGTATCCAGCCTACAGTCCTCCGCTCTACCAGCTGAGCTATCGAAGGGTGCACGCTGACAGGCCCGGGTCATTGCTTCTTCTTGAAATGACGGAGGCCACCACACTGGCAAGCCGGAGGTCCGGCATGCCTTGGCGTGGTTGGAAGGCCCTTTAGAAAAGAGCAGGGCCGACGCCGCCCCAGCGCCCCTTTCCGGGCAGAGGGAGCATATCCCCTGCGTTTGGCGGCTGGCCGGCCGGTGGCCCCAGCCTCCCGGGTCGCGATTGTCAAGATGCCTGGGCCGGGGCTCTCGCCTGTTGCATTTCCCCTCCCGGCGCTCCTTTCTACAGGTGGGGACTACAAGCGGTCCGTGGCGGCAGTGGCGAGGAGGGGCGTCGGTGAAGCTCGCGTGTTGGTTGTGCGGGGGTGGCCTCGCGGAGGAGCGGAGGAGAACCCACTGGGATGGGCACTAGGTAGGCGGCTGCGAACCGCCTAACCACCTGCTGGTTTTTAAATGCCTTTAGTTCAAAATAATCCTTAGGCCAAAATGACATTTTTTTTGGTGTGGCAGATTATGCCACCATACGAAGGCAATATCGTCTTGCCTGGATTATGCAAGCCTCCTGAACTAACTGACTGATTTCCCTGCTTTTGTCCTTAACAGCCTGATTTCTTATTTTTTATTAACAACGATAATAATAATTATAATGGTAATTATTATTTTGGGTGCCAAGCGGAGTGGGAGGCGGAGGACTCAGATCAAGGCACTCCTCTGCTCAAAACCTCCCAGCTTGGGGTTGCCTGGCTGGCTCAGTCAGTAGAGCATTTGACTCTTGATCTTGAGGTTGTGAGTTCGGGGCCCCGCATTGGATGCTGTGTGTGTGTGTTCCTTCTTCTTAAGATTTTATTTTTAAGTAACCTCTACACCCATCTTGGGTCTCCAACTCACGACCCCAAGATCAAGAGTCGCATGCCGCACCCACTGAACCAGCCGGGACCCCGATGTAGACCTTACTTCAAACACTAAACAAAACAAAAACTTTTGGTTCACTCACATTTAGAGTGTTACAATGATCTGCGCAGAGCGGAGTGGTCTCCGGAGATGCCTGATGGTCTGTTCTGAGGAGCAGCCAGCAGCATGATGGACCCAGCCAGGGACCACTTACACCTGAGACGGACTACAGAAAAACACTCCCAGAGATGGAAGTCCAAGTCAAGAGTGTCACCTGTACCCAAGGAGACGGCGGCAGCAGCAGCAAGTACCTGTGGTCGATTTCCAGGCGGAACTGAGACAGGCATTCTCAGCCGAGATGCCAAGAGGTGGTTAAAGTGGTATTGGAACATCTAGGTAGCTGATTTCCAAGTGAAGTAAAAATATTATCCATGGGGAGCGGGGGTGGTGATGGTGTGGGACCTCTTACAATGATCTACAAGACCCTCATGATCTTATCTCCAACCTAGTCACCTCTCTGACTTAATTTTGTACAACTCTTCAGTTTTGCGCTGGACGCAGGGCCTCCTTGCTATTCTCCACACACAGTCCTACCTGGGCCTTTGCGCTAGCCGACCTTTGTGCCGGGGATGCTTCCTGGACCCCTGCCCCCTCCGTGATTGACTCCCTCACCTCCTTCAAGTCTTTGCTTGAAGCATAGCACCTTCTCGTGTAACCTCTTCTGAGCACCCACTAACAGCTAACACACTAATTAATTTACCTATTGTGTCCATTGTTGATTTTCTCCCACTCCCTCTGCCCCTTCTACAAAACATGAACGCCAAGAGGCCTTTTTGTTACCAGTTCCTCAAAGTGTCTGGCACAACAACAAACAGTTGTTGAATGGGCAAACAATGTCATCAAAGAGAACAGAATATAAAAGGAGGGTCCAGGAGCCAGGGTTCAGCCAGGGGGAAGTGCCGGGTTATCTTGTTTCATCACCAGAGACTTTCTTAGGCTGAGAGCTGCAGAACTCTGAACACATAAGGGCCCACCCAGACTGTTTCCTGCACTGAGACTTGACCAGACTCTAGCATAGCTTCTAGCAGCACAAGGTTCTGTCCCTAAGTTTGACTCCCAGCCTGAGGAAGTTAAACACCTGACACAGGCCCCCAGCCTGTGTTGTAAATAGGGCATTTATTGAAAAGGGTTTGCGATTGCGAATGTGGATCTCTTACAACTCTGAAGGGTCCCTCCCATCTCAAGGACTTTGAAATGTGATCGGGGAAGGAAGTAGGGCCTATCTCCCGGTCTGTGGGAGGAGAGCATCCTCAGTTCAGTAACTGCCAGCTAGCAAACACAACCGCCTAACAGCAGTTACACCGAACTACCCTTTGTAACCTTTCACTTCTCTGACTGGGCTGAGCCCGCTTCCTCTCATTCTTCCGGGAAAACGCCCAAATCACCTCCGCACAAATCGGATTGGAGCTCAGCTCTTTCCCCTACTGTCAGTAGTCACTGAATGACATCTTTTTTCACCACTTTACTTACTGTCTGCTGCGTTTACCTTTGACGGAGTCCAAGTCAGAAAGGACCAGAGGGCACTTGGTGGGGCCACCCTGTGTGCGTGGTGGGGTGGTACGAGGGGGAAAGGGCTGAAGGGCACCTGACCCTGGCCGCCCGGGGTCTCGGGCGACACGACTGGCTGCGGTTGAAGGGCACTGTTTAGCGTTTTACTTAGTTTTTCGTTCTTCAACACTTAGAATCCTGGTTTTTCTTCTAGCGTTACTAGGTCAGGCTACTGCATATTACTGAAGCCCTTTTATTCAGAAAGTCGCCATGGCTAAACATCGCCACGACTTCTTACTAGGGCAGCTGAGCACTTAACGTCAAGCGGCAGAAAGACCTTTCCTGAGTTTTCGATTATATTTGAAAATGAGTTTCGAACAAGCGAGGACAAAAATGGGCCGAAAGTTTCTTTTTGTTGAAAGGCAGGTTGACACCACATCCGAGCCCTGACCCGCCACCACTCCCGCTGGGCGCCGGGCGACCCCCGCCTTCTCGGGTCTCGCTGCTAGGTCCCGGACCCCTCGCCTCCTGCCCACCTGCGCCCGCTCCACCCACCCCCCAGGCATCGGCGGGTCTGCCCGGCCACTAGCACATCCGTTGTCCCAGAGCCGGAGACCGGATGCGGGGGACGTCATGGCAAGGCGTGGCGTATGTAGATGAGCATGCGCGCATTGGCTGCCGGTCCCGGACCGCCTGGGCGCGCACGTCCCGCGTGGGGGCTAGGCAGAGGCGCCCGCGGTGGTTTTGCCGACGGGCGAGGTTGAGGCGGGGGGCGTGCAGAGAGCGCGGGGTGCGGAGGCCGCGTGGGGGAAGTGACCGTGTGTGTGAAGCGCGGCGAGCGCGAGGGTGCGGGTCGAGGAGGGGCAAGCAACTCATACTTACCTGGCAGGGGAGATACCATGATCACGAAGGTGGTTTTCCCAGGGCGAGGCTTATCCATTGCACTCCGGATGTGCTGACCCCTGCGATTTCCCCAAATGTGGGAAACTCGACTGCATAATTTGTGGTAGTGGGGGACTGCGTTCGCGCTTTCCCCTGGCTTTGTGCGTTTCCAAGAACAGACTGCCCGTGTGCTCGCTGGTTGTCGAGTATTTTCTCTTTTCGGGGTTGGCGCCTAGGACCACCTGAGACGTCAGCGGTTACGGCGCTGGTAGTCCCGCTGTAGTGTGCATGCGTTGGGGCGGTGGGTTGCTGCTGGTGCCGTCGGGCTTCTGTCCTCAACTGCATTGAGGGTCACGAGGGTTTTAGCGCTGGACAGGGCGTAGGGCCGTTTCGACGCTTGCTCTAGTTGTTAAGGCAGGGTTAGTTTCTCATTACGTTGCGGGTGTCACGCGCCAGAAGCTTGGCTTTCTTTTGAAGGGTTAATGCCCACCGTTAACAGGGCCAAGCCTTGCGGTAGTAAGTAACTATGCTAGAAAGCTCCAGCTGGCCCGGTCAGGAACTCTCAACTGCCTTCTTTGCACCTGCTTGGGGGTGTGATTTTACCATGACTATTTCTGGAGCTGGAAGTAGTTGCATTGGCTGATGGAGGTGAAAGAAACACTCACCAGTGGAGTTTACTTACTTCTACGGTTTTGTATAGTTTTAAGAAAGATTCCTTCCGGTCCCCATCAGTCAATCCGGTTAAAACATTTTTGTGTCAAATTTAGGGCTGGGGTAGCTCTCTGGATACATACTGTATTAGTTTTACTTTGGTATTACTAGCCAAAGAAAGATTACTAACGGAGATGGCCCGGCCTTAGCTCTGCCAATAATCACCAATAATTGAATTGTTGTTGGACCTCTGTTAACTGTACGAATCATTTATACCTTGTCAGTTGCGTTCAGTACCAAAGTCAGTTATTTCTAGAAAGCTTCAGTGTCACGTCCTTGCGAAAACCATAGTCCAGTTCTGAACCTGAAGTGCTGCTGGCTTCACTTGGAAAGCGTGAATCCAACTGGTTTTTTCTTTCACTTTTCTTTTCTTTCACTTTGATAGCTACATAAGTGACCCCAGTGAGCCTTTTCAGAAAGGGTAGCAAGCTGCTTGCCACAGCGTAGAGGCACACCGGGGCAGGCACTCCCCCAGGGCACTGGCATCCGGAACTGAGAAATATGCTATTGGTTTAGAGTCTAATCCCCAAATTGGAGTTAAGCCTCCACTAGGAGCAACCTTTAGTTTCATGACAAAATAAGTGGAAAAGGTTTTCAAAATTTGGGAACAGTTGAGGGGATGACTCTTAATAGCTGGTTTCATTTCTTCACAATACTTTTTCTAGGAACCAAACCATCCACAGGATCTCGGGAATTACCGTGCAATGTTTTGTCACTGGTTTCGCCTGTTCTGTAAAAGCTGAAACCTACTACTGTCTACGATACCCTACCTAGTCCACCAAATTTAAATTTTCTTTTTTTGGTAGCAGACTGGTTTACTGCAAAATTTTGAGACTTTGAGATTGTAACACGTTGCAGCCCTCTCCAGCTGATAACACGTCCTAAATATTTTACTTCAGTTTCACAATATTGCAGCGTGTCTAGTGAGGAGGCCTTATGTCCCTTTGAGGGAAGGGATTGTAACAAAGCCAAAGTGTCCATTCCAAGAACGTTACTTCCCTTTAGTTTGGGAGGCTACCAGCAAATCATCTACATATTGAATAATTAATTATAGATCCCGCTAGTGGGACTGTAAATGTCCTGATTTCCTTCAGAAATCTTTTCCATAAATATGGGATCCCATAAATAAAAGCAAAAAGAATTTAGACTTGTCCACTAGAGGGACAGAAAAACAAGCAGAACATAGATCAGCCACAGAAATAAGCTTTGCAGATGACAGTGCTTAACGTCAAGATCATTGCAGAGTTAGAAGCTATAGGAGTTAATGGTGATGGCGTAACAAATTTATTTTTCTAAGATCTTATACAAATCTATATATTGGTCAAGCATTTCATCTCATAGATAAATGTCTCCTAGACTCTTTATAGACAGTGCTCTTTTAAAATGATTAAAATATCTCATTTTTCTAATTCTTTTATCACTGGTTTTATTCCTTCGAATTGAGTTCTTAACAAAGGGTATTGTTTTACACCTGAGTATGGCTTATCTTTTTGTTAAGTTATTTTTATTGGTTCTATGTCTCTAAATCAGTACCATTATTCCCTAAGGCCCAATTCCATACATCTGTTTCTTTCGGCTCTGTCTTCTCCAAGTGCAGTGAGAGACTGTCACTCTCTGCCATACACCCCTTTTCTTTCAGAAGGCACATACTTAGCAAATAACTAGGGACCTTTTCCTCCAGGGAGCTTCACCAGTATTCCATCTATAATACAGAGTATGCTAGCCTTTACTTTGCACAGCAAGTCTTCCCCAACATGCTAACAGGAGAATCAGGACAAAGTGAAAACATTATGTTCCTCAGTCAGAGGACCTAGCTGTATAGGAACTGCAGAGGAAAAGGAACAAGCAGAAAGGTGACCTGAAAAACCAACAACCTATATTGTTCTCTCACCAGCTGGAACAGAAGACATTTCCAGGAAATTGCAGAATAAGCAGCAACAGTATCTAGCAGGAAAAGTAAGGCTATATTAGGCCAAGGAAAGTCTTTGACACACAAAGTTGGTTCACCAGTTCCCACCTCTGAGATTCTCTTAATCACCCAAATTTGAACCATTTACTGGTCCTTCCTTCCTTCCTTCCTTCCTTCCTTCCTTCCTTCCTTCCTTCCTTCCTCCTTCCCTTCCTCCCTCCCTCCCTTCTTCCCTTCCTCCCTCCCTTCCTCCCTCCCTCCCTCTTTTCTTCCTTCCTCCCTCCCTCCCTTTCTCCCTTCCTCCCTCCCTCCCTCCCTCCCTTCCTTCCTTCTCAAAGTTAGCTAACATATCGTGCAATAATGGCTTGAGGATTAGAATTTAGTGATTCATCACTTACATATAACACCCAGTGCACATCCCAACAAGTGCCCTCCTTAATGCCCATCACCCATTTAGCCCACCACCACCCCCAACACCCTCCAGCAACCTTCAGTTTGTTCTCTGTACTTAAGAGTGTCTCCTGGTTTGCCTCTCTGTTTTTATCTTATTTTTCCTTCCCTTCCCCTATGTTCATCTATTTTGTTTCTTAACATTCCACATGAGTGAAATCATATGATGTTTATCTTCCTCTGACTTATTTTGCTTAGCATAATACAGTCTAGTTCCATCCACGTTGTTGCAAATGGCAAGAGTTCATTCTCTTTGACCGCCAAGTAGTATTCCACTCTGTGTGTGTGTGTGTGTGTGTGTGTGTGTGTGTGGTGTGTGGTGTGTGTGCGCGCGCATGCGCACGCCACATTTATTAAAATTTTTATTTATTTTTAAATTTACATCCAAATTAGCATATAGTGCAACAATGATTTCAGGAGTAGACTCCTTAGTGCCCCTTACCCATTTAGCCCATCCCCCCTCCCACACCCCCTGTAACCCTCCGTTTGTTCTCCATATTTGAGTCTCTTATGTTTTGTCCCCCTCCCTGTTTTTATATTATTTTTGTTTCCCTTCCCTTATGTTCATCTGTCTTGTCTCTTAAAGTCCTCATATGAGTGAAGTCATATGGTTTTTGGCTTTCTCTGACTAATTTCACTTAGCATAAATACCCTCCAGTTCCATCCACGTAGTTGCAAATGGCAAGATTTCATTCTTTTTGATTGCTGAGTAACACTCCAGTGTGTGTGTGTGTGTGTGTGTGTGTGTGTGTATACCACATCTTCTCCATCCATTCATCCATCGATGGACATTTTGGCTCTTTCCATACTTTGGCTATTGTTGATAGTGCTGCTGTCAACATTGGGGTGCTTGTGTCCCTTCAAAACGGCACACCTGTATCCCTTGGATAAATACCTAGTAGTGCAATTGCTGGGTCATAGGGTAGTTCTATTTTTAGCTTTTTGAGGAACCTCCATACTGTTTTCCACAGTGGCTGCACCCAATGGTGAGTGATTTGAGCATCTTTTGTCTGTTAGCCACCTGGATGTTTTCTTTCGGTAAAGTGTTCATGTCTTGTGCCCATTTCTTCACTGGATTACTTTTTTTTTGGGGGGGGGTGTTGAGTGTGATAAGTTCTTTATAGATTTTGGATACTAAAACGTGTATCTGATATGTCATCTGCGAATATCCTCTCCCATTCAATTTGTTGCCTCTTAGTTTTTCTGTTTCCTTCACTGTGCAGAAGCTTTCTATCTTGCTGAGGTCCCAATAACTCATTTTTGCTTTTTGTTTCCCTTGCCTCCAGAGACGTGTAAGAAGTTGCTGTGGCCAAGGTCTAAGAGAGTGTTACCTGTTTTCTCCTCTAGGATTTTCATGCTT